>NC_080173.1:9350261-9589021 GCF_950295315.1 Erinaceus europaeus
TGCAGGCACCGAGCCCTGGCGATAACCCTGGAGCCAAAGGAAAAAAAAATACAATTTGAGTTGAATAGTGTCAGACTATGCTTTCTTGATGTTTTTTGGCCAAAAACAGCTGCTCAGGCCGGATGGTAGGTAGCACACATGGTTGAGAGCACATGCTACAGTTAGCAAGGACTCAGGTTCAAGCTTCTAGTCCCTACCTGCAGTGGGAAAGCTTTGTGAGTGGTGAAGCAGGGCTGCAGGTGTCTTTCTCCCTCTCTATCTCCCCCTTCCTTTAAATTTCTAGCTGTCTCTATCCAATAAATAAATGAAGATAATAAAAAATTGTAAAAGAAGGGGTAAAATAATTGTAATACTTAAAAATACTACACTTTTTTGCAGTAATAAAGCTCTTTGAGTCAGAAGAAGAAGAGGGAGAGGAGGAAGGAAAAGGAGGAGAAGAAGAAGAAGATGAAAAAAAATTTAGGATACATCCTTACCTGTTTATTAAAAAAAAAAAAAGACTAGGAAGTCGGGCGGTGGCGCAGTGGGTTAAGCGCAGGTGGCACAGAGCACAAGGACTGGCATAAGGATCCCAGTTCGAGCCCTGGTTCCCCACCTGCAGGGGAGTCGCTTCACAGGTGGTGAAGCAGGTCTGCAGGTGTCTGTCTTTCTCTCCCCCTCCTCTCTCAATTTCTCTCTGTCCTATCCAACAACAATGACATCAATAACCACAACAATGTTAAACAACAAGGGCAACAAAAAAGGGAAAATAAATATTTTTTAAAAGTTTTTTAAAAAGACATGATACTTAGCATTACAATTATTTTTGCTCAAAAATCATGAACTGGGACTGGTGAGGGGGTAGTGGGTATAGGAGCAGAGAGATGGGTAACCAGGGGGGTTCATGACCCCATTTTTTTTAGTCTAGTTTGGGAATTCTCCATAAGAAGACATTGAACAGGGCTGGGGAGACAGCTCGTTAGTAGGGCATAGGATGTGTGAACTGAAGGTCCCAGAAGTCTCAAGGTCATATGATTCACCACCATATGCTGGAGCTCAGCAGGGCTCTAGACTCTCTCTTAGAAAGAAAGATAAATACACAAACAAATACTGAATGAAAAATAATAATAATCAAGGGCCAGGAGGTGGCAGCCCTGATTAAGCACACACATCACAGTGTGCAAGGACTCAGTTTGAAGCCCCTGGTTCCCCACCCTAAAGGGGAAAAGCTTCACGAGTGATGAAACAGTGCTGCAGGTGTCTCTCTCTGTCTCTCTCCCTCCCCTCCCAATTTCTGTCTCTATCCAATAATAGGTAAATCAATTTTTTTTTGAAAAGAAAGAAGAAAATTAAATTTTAAAGGTCAGTGCAGAATTGCGAGTAAATCTGCTGGCATAAGAACTTGCCCATACTTCAAGCAAATGATGAGACCTGACCTGCCTTTTAAGTTGTAGTGGCTGAAACAAACTTCTTCTTTTTTTTTAACCAGACAGGTAAAAGGAGAGTAAGTGTGTGCCAGCATTGGACAGTAAACCACTCAACATTTTTGGCAGGGATCCCCAGCACCAATGAGTGACATTTACTCCTCAAATATGTCTGCTGTGCTCCCAAGTTTCTCCCACACAGTAGGAGACCAGGTCAAACGACGTTAATTCTCAAGCACAGGCTACAGTTTGAGCAAAGTTGTGGAGATCCAAAAAACAAATGAACAAACAAGACCGTTATAAAGTAAGGTTGAAAGCAGGAGGAAGGACAGATGGGCCAGGTATAACGACTGACAAAAAAAAAAAATCACTTGATACTTGGGCTGGGGAACAGCATCATGGCTCTACAAATGGCTTTCCTGTCTGAGGATCTGCAATGGCAAGTCTAATTCCCAGCACCACCATTAAGCCAGAGCTGAGTAGTGTTCTCTGGTCTCGCTTTCTCTATCTCAGTCTCTTTCTCCCTGTGTCTCTCTCATTAAAACAAATAAAATAATAAGTAATTCTTTTTTAGAAAAAAAATCACTTTTACTCATCTAGTATGTTTAGGTAAAGTATCCCAAATATCCTAAAGGGCAGGTTATTAAGTTTTGTAGAACACTTGAGAGAAAGGAGCAGTTCCATTTAAAAATATATATATATATATATTTTATTTAGTTATTATTGGATACAGAGAGAAATTGAGAGGAGAGGAGGAAATAGAGAGGGAAATAGAGAGAGAGAGAGAGAGAGAGAAACACTTGTAGCCCTACTTCATCACTCATGAAGCTTTCTCCCTACAGGTGGGGACCAGGGGCTTGAACATGGGTCCTTGTGCACTGTAATGTGTGCGCATAACCAGGTGTGCCTTCACTTGGCCCTCACTTTTTTTTGAAGTTCCATTTTTAAAATATATTTATTTACCTCCTTTTTGTTGCCCTCATTTTTATTGTTGTTGTAGTTATTACTGTTGTTGTTACTGATGTCGTCGTTGTTGGACAGGACAGAGAGAAATGGATAGAGATGGGGAAGACAGAGAGGGGGAGAGAAAGATAGACACCTGCAGACCTGCTTCACCACCTGTGAAGCGACTCCCCTGCAGGTGGGGAACAGGGGGCTCAAACCAGGATCCTTACTTGGGTCCTTGCGCTTTGCACCACGTGCGCTTAACCCACTGCACTACCGCCCGACTCCCTGTAGTTCCATTTTTAACTGGTATATTGCCCAAGTTAATGTGATCAATTGAATACTTTCCTGTCGTTATTGCTGTTTTTATTAGCAGATTATGTTTAAGGAACCCAGTTCAAGCCCCCGGCTCCCTACCTGCAGGGGGGTCGCATCAAAGGTGGTGAAGCAGATCTGTGGGTGTCTATCTTTCTCTCCCCCCTCTCTGTCTTCCCCTCCTCTCTCCATTTCTCTGTCCTATCCAACAACATCAACAGCAACAACAATGGAAAAAAGATGGCCTCCAGGAGCAGTGGCACCGAGCCCCAGTGATAACCCTGCAGGCAAAATGAAATAAAATGAAATAAAGGCAACTCAATACCTGAATGGCAACGGTCACAACCAAATACATTGGTGCTTTCTATTTGGCCGGTGCCTGAACTCCCCCACACTCATGGGGGCTTCTAGGATGCATATGTGGTACACGTTGTCTTCATGTCTGCCAACAAGAAATAAATGAGGAATGGTTCTGACCTGGGCATGGGACACGGGCAATGCCAGAAGTCAAAGCAGGGCATCGGTGATGTTTATGGACAGTCTCCTCAGTGGTCAAACAGGTGGGACCATCTTCTGTGACCAGGAGAAGCAGGAAGGGCGTGGGAGCTGTGTGCACAGTGGGCGGGACCCGGCGTGGGTGACAGTGTCCTCTGGCCGGAGACCAGTATGCTTCCCTTGCTTGTCGGTTGCACTTTTCCAAACCACAAAGCCCTGCCGGGAGCTCCGCCGCCAAGGCTGATCATAGTCTGCCAGGTTATCAGCTTTGTCATCTGTCTGCAGACACACAGTTAGTGCTGAGGATTCCAAGGGAGCACAGTCATTCAGTGGTGCCAATCTCCATCTTGATGAACTCCCCCTCTCCCTGCTTAGCCTGCTCCGTCTACCTGCACCCTACCCCAGTCTGAAGCTTAAGAGGAAGTCACGGAGTCGGGCGGTAGCGCAGTGGGTTAAGCACGCTTGGCTCAAAGCACAAGGACTGGCGTAAGGATCCTGGTTTGAGCCCCACGCTCCACACCTGCAGGGGAGTCGCTTCACAGGCGGTGAAGCAGGTCTGCGGGTGTCTGTCTTTCTCTCCCCCTCTCTGTCTTCCCTTCCTCTCTCTATTTCTCTCTGTCCTAGCCAACAACGATGACATCAATAACTACAATAATAACCACAACAAGGCTACAAAAACAAGGGCAAAAAAAGGGAAAAATCTCTCTCCATTTCTCTCTATCCTGTCCAGCAACAACTACAACGATAAAACAACAATGGCAACAAAAGAGAATAAATAAAATGAATTAAAAAAAAAAGAGGAAGTCACACCAGGAATAGGCAGTGGCATATGCTGTTATCATGCTTAAGGACCTGGGTTCAAACCCCTGGTCCCCTGGTCCCCACTACAGGAGGAAAGCTTCATGAGCAGTGGAATAGTGCTTTCTCTCTACTTCTATCTCTGTAAGAAAAAAGAAAGGGGAACATGTTACAGCGAGCACATATTACATGTCCAGGGGCACATATTACAAAGCGCACGTGTTACAGTGTGTGAAGAATCAGGTTTGAGGCCCCAGTCCCTACATGCAGGGGGAAAGCTTTGTGAGCGGTGAAGCAGTGCTACAGGTGTCTGTCTCTCTTTCCTCCTCTATCACCCCCTTCCCTCTTGATTTTGGGTTGTCTCTATCCAATAAATAAATAAATAGATAATTTAGGAAGAAGGAAAGAAAGAAAGAAAGAAGGAATGAAGGAAGGAAAGAAAGAGAAATAAAGACAGAAAGAAAGAAAGAAAGAAAGAAAGAAAGAAAGAAAGAAAGAAAGAAAGAAAGAAAGAATGAGCCAGGAGTGGTGGAGTTGTAACCTATTTACCAAACTCCAGCAATAGTCCTGGTGGCAGAAAGAAAAAAAGAGCCAAACCAACCACCTACCCACCCATACTCATCCTTGTCTTTCACAGCTGAGAAATGAACAGAGTGGCTGAGCCTGTGCTGATAACTCAACCTGTTAGCCAGACCTTTGCTTTTGTCTACATGGCTCTGTCTTTCAGCCAGAAGTTGTCAACCCCTCTACCAACTGATGGAGACGTGAAGTGGAGGGTGGGAAGCTGGCGTCAATGTGCTTTTGGGTTGGGGAAAATGAGGCAAAAGCTATCTGAACTGCATTCCAAGTGTCCTTTAGGTCCTGCAGTTCTGTTTGGAGTTATTATTATTGTTGCTGATGTAGTTTATAATTCTTTGGTAAAATTATCACTAAGTTCTTTTTTTTTTTTTTCTCCAGGGTTAAAGCTGGGCTTGGTGCCTGCACCATGAATCCATCACTCTGGAGGCCATTATCCCCCCTTTTGTTGCCCTTGTTGTTGTAGCCTCATTGTGGTTATTATTATTGCCATTGTTGATGTTGTTCGTTGTTGGATAGGACAGAGAGAAATGGAGAGAGGAGGGGAAGACAGAGAGGGAGAGAAAGATAGACACCTGCAGACCTGCTTCACCGCCTGTGAAGCGACTCCCCTGCAGGTGGGGAGCCGGGGGCTCAAACCGGGATCCTTACGCTGGTCCTTGGACTTTGTGCCACATGCGCTTAAGCCACTGCGCCACTGCCCAAGCCCCAAGTCACCATTTTTTACAGCTGAGTAGTATTCCATTGTGTATATAGACCACAACTTGCTCAGCCACTCATCTGTTGTTGGACACCTGGGTTGCTTCCAGGTTTTGGCTATTACAAATTGTGCTTCCAAGAACATATGTGTACACAGATCTTTTTGGATGGATGTGTTGGGTTCCTTAGGATATATCCCCAGGAGAGGAATTGCAGGATCATAGGGTAGGTCCATTTCTAGCCTTCTGAGAGTTCTCCAGACTGTTCTCCACAAAGGTTGGACCAATTTACATTCCCAGCAGCAGTGCAGGAGGGTTCCTTTGACCCCACACACACCCTCTCCAGCATTTGCTGCTGTTACCTTTTCTGAAGTATGACATTCTCACAGATGTGGTATCTCGTTGTTGTCTTTATTTGCATTTCTCTGACAATCAGAGACTTAGAGCATTTTTTTTCATGTGTTTCTCAGCCTTTTGGATCTCTTCTGTGGTGAATATTCTGTCCATGTCCTCCCCCCATTTTTTGATGGGGTTATTTGTTGTCCTGTTGTTGAGTTTGGCAAGCTCTTTATATATGTTGGTTATTAAACTCTTATCTGATGTATGACATGTAAAGATCTTCTCCCATTCTGTGAGGGGTCTCTTGGTATGGGTAGTGGTTTCTTTTGCTGTGCAGAAGCTTTTTAATTTGATGTAGTTCCATAGGTTTATACATGCCTTAGTCTTCTTTGTAATTGGATTCGTTTCATTGAAGATGTCTTTAAAATTTATGTGGGAAAGAGTTCTGCCAATATTTACCTCTAAGTATCTGACAGTTTGTGGTCTAACATCCAAGTCCTTGATCCACTTGGAATTTACTTTTGTATTTGGTGAAATATAGTGGTTCAGTTTCATTCTTCTGCATGTTTCAACCCATTGTTTCCAACACCATTTGTTGAAGAGACTCTGCTTTCCCCATGTAATAGTCTGAGCCCCTTTGTCAAAGATTAGATGTCCATAGGTATGGGAGCTCACTTCTGGGCTCTCAATTCTATTCCACTGGTCAGTGTGTCTATTCATGTTCAAGTACCAAGCAGTTCTGATGACAATGGCCCTATAATACAATTTGAGATCTGGGAGTGTGATGCCTCCGGTTCTATTCTTTCTTCTCAAGATTGTTTTGGCAATTCTAGGTATTTTCTGGTTCCAAATAAACATTTGTAGCATTTGTTCTATTCTCCTAAAAAATGTGCTTGGGATCTTGATGGGGATAGCACTAAATTTGTATATGGCTCTGGGTAGTATATTCATTTTGATGATGTTAATTCTACCAACCCATGAACATGGAATATCTTTCCACTTCTTTGTGTCTTTTTCAATTTCCTTGAGTAGTGACTCATAATTTTCAGTATACAAGTCTTCCACTTCTTTGGTTAGGTTTACTCCTAGATATTTTATTGTTTTAGTTGCTATAGTAAAAGGAATTAATTTCTAGATTTCAATTTCTTCTAGCTTAGTGTTTGCATAGAGGAATGCCACTGACTTTTGAATGTTAATTTTGTAGCCTGACACCTTACTGTACTGCCTGATTTCCAAAAGCTTCTTGATGGATTCCTTAGGTTTTTCTATGTATACTATCATGTCATCTGCAAATAGGGAGAGTTTGACTTCTTCTCTTCCAATCTGTATCCCCTTAATTCCTTGCTCCTGTCTGATTGCTATGGCAAGAACTTCCAACACTATGTTGAATAGTAATGGTGATAGTGGGCAGCCCTGTCTAGTACCTGATCTGAGGGGAAATGCTTCCAGTTTTTCACCATTGAGTATGATGTTGGCTGTAGGTTTGCTATATATAGACTCCACTATCTTCAGGCATTTTCCATCTATTCCCATTTTTTTTTGTAGTGTTTTGATCATAAAGGGATGTTGTATTTTGTCAAAGGCTTTCTCTGCATCTATTGATATGACCATGTGGTTTTTGGTCTTGCTTTTGTTGATGTGGTGGATCACATTGATTGATTTACATATATTAAACCAACCTTGTATGCCTGGGATAAACCTCACTTGGTCATGATGAACAATCTTTTTAATATACTGCTGTATCCGGTTGGCTAGAATTTTGTTCAGTATTTTAGCTTCTATGTTCATCAGAGATTTTGGTCTGTAGTTTTCTTTTTTGGTTGTGTCCCTGTCTGCTTTTGGTATCAGAGTGATGTTGGCTTCATAGAAGCTGGCAGGGAGTATTCCAGTGTCTTCAATCTTCTGGAAGACCTTTTTTTTCTTTTCCTCCGGGGTTATTGCTGGGCTTGGTGCCTGCACCATGAATCCACTGCTCCTGGAGGCCATTTTTCCCCCTTTTGTTGCCCTTGTTGTTGTAGCCTCGTTGTGGTTATTATTATTGTTATCGCTGATGATGTTCGTTGTTGGATAGGACAGAGAGGAATGGAAAGAGGAGGGGAAGACAGAGAGGGGGAGAGAATGATAGACACCTGCAGACCTGCTTCACTGCCTGTGAAGCGACTCCCCTGCAGGTGGGGAGCCGGGGGCTCAAACCGGGATCCTTACGCCCGTCCTTGTGCTTTGCACCACATGCGCTTAACCCACTGCGCCACTGGCCGATTCCCCTGGAAGACTTTTAAAAGTAGAGGTATTAGTTCTTCTTTGAAGGTTTTGTAGAATTCATTTGTAAAACCATCTGATCCAGGACTTTTATTTTTGGGGAGATTTTTGATAACTGTTTGAATTTGATTAGCTGTGATGGGCCTGTTCATGTTATCCACTTCCTCTTTACTTAGTTTTGGAAGTTGGTAGGTATCTAGGAAATCATCCATTTCTTCCAGGTTCTCTAGCTTGGTGGCCATTGTTGTTCATAGAAGCCTTGCATGATATGTTGAATTTCTGCGGTGTCTGTTGTGATATCTCCTCTTTCATTTAGTATCCGATTTATTTGGGTCTTCTCCCTTTTTTGTTTTGTGAGTCTGGCTAAAGGTTTGTTGATTTTGTTCACTCTTTCGAAGAACCAACATTTGCTTTCATTGATCTTTTGTATGGTTTTCTTATTCTCAATGTTATTTATTTCTGCCCTAACTTTAGTGATTTCTGTCCTTCTGGTTGCTTTAGGGTTCCTTTGGTCTTCTTCTAGGTCTTTAAGATGTGAAATCAGGCTGTTTATTTGTGCTTTTTCTTGTTTCCTAATGTTTGCTTGTATAGCTATGAACTTCCCTCTCAGTACTGCCTTAGCTGTGTCCCAAATATTTTGATAGCTTGTGTCTTCATTTTCATTGAAGTCTCGAAACATTTTTATTTCTTCCTTTATTTCCTCTTTGACCCAGAGGTTGTTAAGAAGTGTACTGTTGAGCTTCCATATTTTTGGGACTATTACTAATCCTTTGTTGATTGTTAAGTGTTAGTTTGGTTCCACTGTGGTCTGAGAAGATGCTTGGGATGATTTCAATGCTCTTGAATTATCTGTTGGTGTCTTTGTGGCCTAACATATGGTCTATCCTTGAGAATGACCCAGGTGGATTTGAGTAGAATGTGTATTCCAGTTTCTTGGGTTGAATGACTCTGAAAATGTCGAATAGTTCTAGTTTATCTATCTCTTCATTTAGCTCCCTTATGTCTTTATTAATTTTCTGCCTGGATGATCTGTCAAGTTGAGAGAGTGGGGTGTTGAAGTCCCCTACTATGATTGTGTTGCTGTTAATATATTGCTGTAGCTCTTTCAGTAGAAGTTTGATGTATTTAGATGGCTTCTCATTGGGTGCATAGATGTTAATAATTGTTAATTCCTCTTGATTGACTGATCCTCTGAGCATTAAGTAGTGTCCATTCCTATCTTTTTTAATCTTATCTATTTTAAAGTCTATCATGTCAGATATGAGAATAGCTGTTCCTGCCCTTTTTTGTGGGCCATTGGCTTGTATGATAGTTTTCCATTCTTTCACTTTAAGTCTGTGTTTGTCTTGTTGAGTTAGGTGGGTTTCCTGTAGACAGCATATTGTTGGGTTGTATTTTCTGATTCATATTCCTACTCTGTGTCTTTTAATAGGTGAATTCAGGCCATTGACATTTATTGATATCAAAGATTGGAGATATTTTAATGCCATTCTTGTAGAGTTTTAGAGTGTTCTGATATAGGTCCTATTTATGATGGTCTGACTGTTTATAGAAGACCTTTCAGAACTTCTTTCATGGAAGGCTTGGTGATAGTTGATTACTTCAGCTGTTGCTTGTCTGAGAAACAGATCTGCTGCTGCTCGTAGCCCTGCCTCTGGAAATTAGGCAAACTACAATTTCAATGCAATCCCTATAAAAATCCCAATGGCATTTTTAAAGCAAATGACATTTTTAAAGCAAACTGAACCACTTGTCCAAAATTTTCTGTGGAACCACAAATGGCCACAAATTGGTCAAAGTTATTCAAATGGCCACAAATTGGTCAAATTGGGAAAATATGGAGGTATCAAAACTTCAGTGTGTACTACAAAGCCATAGTAATCAAGACAGCATGGTACAGGAAGATAAATGGACATTTGGATCAATGGAGCAGAAAGAACTGAGAGTCCAGAAATAAGTCCATACACATACATCCTTTCTCTGTCAAGAGAATGGAACCCAGAAGTCAAGAAAGTAGAATCGAGTCCAAAGGCAGGTGCTGGGTTCCTGTTTGCCATAGTTCTTAAAGTGTGCCCAGGGGCCAGCCTCTCTCTAGGATCCTGTCAGGATTAATCCTTCCCTTTACAGAGCAGAGAATTTTAAGCTTTATTCCTGCTTCCCTTGAACACATTGTAATTCCTCTCACAGCTGCAGAGCTTGGGGATAGAAAAGTGAATTTAGTGAATCGGACTACTGAAGTTTTGGAGATTTAAAAATCCCTTTGGGGAGTCGGGCGGTAGTGCAGCGTGTTAAGTGCAGGTGGCGCAAAGTGCAAGGATCCGAGGAAGGATTCCTGTTCGAGCCCTGACTCCCCACCTGCAGGGGTGTCACGCTTCACAAGTGGTGAAGCAGGTCTGCAGGTGTCTATCTTTCTTCTCCCTCTCTGTCTTCCCCTCCTCTCTCCATTTCTCTCTGTCCTATCCAACAACGATGACATCAATAACAACAACAATCATAACTACAACAATAAAACAATAAGGGCAACAAAAAGGGAAAATAAATAAATATTTAAAAAATAATAAGAATAAAATCCCTTTGCACTAGACACACACACACACACACACACACACACACACACACACACACACACACACACACACAGATTAGAGGCAAACTTACCTTAAAGTGAAATCTTACCTGTAAGGACACTTCTTCACAGGGGCCCCTTCCAAAGCCCTTGTCTCATTTTGTATTTTGTACGTTTCTACTGGTTTTCTTAAAGAGCCCTTTTCAAACTATCCCAACTGCAGGTCCACCTTTGGAGAACAAGCTGGGTGTGTCAGGATGGCTGACAGGAGTCCCACTGGTGATACCAGGTTGACCTGGCTATAGTCCAGCACTGACAGTGGATGTGGTTGGCATGTCCCTACAGGACAGCAGTAGGAGAGAGATGGGTCCCTGGTGACACGAGCACACTGGGGGTTGCGTGCCAAGAGTGGCCCGCCCCACTTGGCCGGGATTGCACCCAGCCCTGTGCCAGGGAACCACCGCCCAGAGCCGGGAGGCCATCGCAGGACACCCCTGAGAGGCAGAGCCACACCCCTGGGAACGTACACTGGAGCAGGCAGCCCAGCCTCACCTGATGCAGAGTTCCAGGTGGCCCAGGAAGCAGGTGGCCTGTGCTCAGGTTCCAAACCCAAGGAGTGTGGCCAGAGGAAGAACTTAAGAAGCTGTTTTTTCTTTCTTTTCTCTTCTTTTTTTCTCTTCTTTTCTCTTCTCTTCTCTTCTCTCTCCCTCTCCCTCTTCCCCTTCCTTCTTTCTTTTTTTTTTTTTTTTTTTTTTGCCTCCAGGGTTATTGCTGAGGCTTGGTGCCAGCACCACGAATCCACTGCTCTTGGAGGCCATTTTTTCCCTTTTTTTGGATAGGACAGAGAGAAATTGAGAGGAGAGGTGAAGATAGGAGGGGGGTGGGGGAGGAGAAACCTGCAGATCTCTTTCACAGCTTCTGAAGTGACCACACTGCAGGTGGGGTGCTGGGGCTCGAACCGATCCTCGCATGGGTCCTTACACTTTGTACTGTGTTTGCTTAACCTGGTGTACCACCGCCCCCTCCTTTTCTTTTCTCTCTTTTCTCCTCCTTTCTTATCTTTGCTTCCTTCCTTTTCCCCTCTCCATCCTCCTTTTTAAAAAAAGAATACATATTCATTTAACTGTTCAGCTCTGGTTCATGGTGGTACAGGGGATTGAACTCAGGACTTGGTTGCCTTAGGCATGAAAGACTTTTTGCATAACCATTATGTCATCTCCCCCACCCCGGGAACCAAGGCATTTCTTTAAACACTGCCAAACCTCACAAGAAAATACAACTTGGACCCCCCACTCCACACCTGCAGTAGAGAAGTGCAGTGAAGCAGTGCCGAGGGGCGTCTCTTTCTTCCTCTCCATCTCTCCCTCCACTCCCAACTTCTCTCTGTCTTACCAAATAAAAGACAGAAAAAAAAAACTCCACACACACAACTGGACAGAATGGCCACAGAGAGTGGTGGATTTGTTACACCAGGAGACCCAACGATAATACTGGTGGCAATTAAAAAGAAAAACAACATTTTTTTTTCATGGAGCTGAATTCAGTAGAACTGTGTCTTTGTTATAAGTAACCCATACGTCAATGTCTTTTTCTTTTTCCTCTCCTCTCTTTTTCTTTTTAAATAATTTATTTTCCCTTCTGTTGCCCTTGTTTTATTGTTATAGTTATTGTTGCTGTTGTTGTTGGATAGGACAGAGAGAAATGGAGAGAGGAGGGGAAGACAGAGAGGGGGAGAGAAAGATAAGACACCTGCAGACCTGCTTCACAGCTTGTGAAGCGACTCCCTTGCAGGTGGGGAGTCGGGGGCTTGAACTGGGATCCTTACGTCGGTCCTTGTGCTTCCTGCCACGTGCACTTAACCCGCTGCGCTATGGCCCGACTCCTCTCTCTCTCTTTTTTATATTCTCCTTATTTTGTATTAGTGAGAGACAGAAAGACAGTGGACAACACCAGAGCACTGCTCAGCTCTGGCATATGGTGGTACTGGTGACTGAACCTGGGACCTCAGAGCCTCAGGTATGAGAATCTTCTGCATAACCATTATGCTGTCTCCCTAGCCCTTTCTCTCCTCTCTTAACGAGAGCATGCCTCAGCTCTGGTTTCTGGGAGTGCCAGGGATTAAACTTGTAACCCCTGAGTCTTGCAAATGATGGTGACTTTTGTATAACCATTTCACGATTGCCCTGGCCTCTCTATACTTCACTTAAAAGGAAGGAAAAGAGAATAGCCCCCTGAAATCCCATTTGCTTCCATCTTTCACAGGTTCAGCCAACATCTGCTAGAATGTGTGTGTGTGTGGGGGGGGGTGGGGAATGCATGAGTTTTCCCTGAAAACTTCAAGGATGTGAAGGTCTGGGTGTCAATTTCTGCATCCTTTGTACAAAGCAGAAGTGACCCTTCCACCTTGCCGATTAAGATGGTCTGGACCTCTCACCCTATCTCAGGAGGTCCAACAGAGTAATAATGCCAATCCAGGAGGAGTAGGGGAGGTGGGCAGGACAGCACCCAGCCTGGCACAGATTCCACCTACTGATGCTCTCCTCTCAGCAGATTAGTATAAGGATGACTTGTTAGGTCCCCAGAAATACGCAGATCCTAATATTTCCTCCACCTCCTCTCCTTTCTTCATACCAGTCACCTGGAGTAAAGAGTCCATTTAAGGTAAAAGCCTTGGAAGAGAAAGCAGGTTTCTGGCTGACTAAGGCTGAGAGAAGTCATGTGAATTAAAATAGCAGCTTCAAAAAAAAACTTAACCAGCATACTTGAGTGCTGAAAGTCTTCACTCAACTAAAGAATTGAAATCTAAGCATTTGTAGGACAGTTCTTAAATACCCACTTGTGTCTACAAGATCCAGGAAAGTAGAAAAACAAATGTGCCTGTCACAGATTCTGAGAGCAGGCTGAATTCCTATGTTGGTGAACTCATACTCTTTCCATAGAAGGTTGGGGAATGAACCGGAAATCGTGTTAACACCCAGAGGATTGCCATCTGGGAGGACTGGAAAACTTAGGGATTCTCTGGCTTGTCAATCCTCACAGAGCTCGCCTCCTCGTTTGTCGATTTAAGCAGACACCTTTCCTTCCGTCTTCCAAAAAGCTTCTTGTACACATTGTATTCCTTTGCCGAAGGGACCCACATCACAAGGCAAAGCCAAGCCTCTTCCTGCAGGCTCCTCATATCTCCAGAAAAGAGAATTCTATCCTAGCGTGCCCCCCCCAAGCCCACACCCCAAAGGAAGGGAAGAGGCAAACTCTACATGCGCATAAGGACTTGAAGTAAACAGTTTCAGGGCTTATGTTATTTGTACTGATGAAGTTAGGGGAGAAATGTGTGAAGAACATAGACCTTAGGTGTTTTACAACAGAGGAAAGAACATAATTTTAAATTAGTGTGAGTTTACTGACATGTAATTGTGACAGAAATTCTAGCATGCAGGTAGGAGTGACTTATTTTTTATTAGTGATTTAATAATGATTAACAAGATTGTAGAATAAAAGGGATACAATGCCCACCACCAGAATTCCATATCCCATCCCCTTCATTGGAAGCTTTCCTATTCTTTATTCTTCTGGGAGTATGGAGTAAAATTCTTTATGAGATACAGAAGGTGGGAGTCCTGGCTTCTGTAATTGCTTCTTCATTGGATGTAGGCGTTGGTAGGTGGATCCACACCCCAGCCTGTTTCTATCTTTCCCTAGTGGGGCAGGGCTCTGGAGAGGTGGGGTTCCAGGACACATTGGTGGGGTTCCAGGACACATATTGGTCAGGATAGGACCATGGTAGAAGAGTGACTTCTGTTCAATAGGGAATGACCTTGAATACCAGATGATCAACGACTAGAAGGAAGCAAGATTAGAAGTTTGGTGGTAGAGAGGTTTGGAGAGGTATAACTGGCTATATCTCATAAGAATGGACATGAGTGAAAACAGTTGTGCCTTCTGTAAAAGACAATATAAACCTTCATGATGGAAGAGGCTGTTGATAATCAGGTGGACAAAACCATCCACTCCATGGTGGTGTTATTTTCTTTCTTTTTTTTTTCTTCAAGAACATAACAACATTTTCTCAACCGATTTGAGAATAAAATTGGCCTGTGTTGCCAAAGGTGGAATCAGGCTTGGATTAAACCACTCAGGTTTCCATCATCAGTGCAGAACTGGCCCCTGAGTGCACACAGGCTCCGTGATGACTCTGAACCCCAGATATTGATGGTGCTAGTAGTCCTATGCTTGGTACTCCGGACCACATCCATTATGAAACAGGAAGATGTCCCTCTCTCCATGGAGATAGGCTCTTAGATCTTGATTTGACATTTGTCTGTTCTATCATCACGGCATCCTGTACAATATTGTTTCTGACCAAATAACTCACTTTATAGTTACAGGGGGAAGGCAAAAGACAGATACCCTTGCGGTTTGATCTCTTCCGGAGGCAGTCACGTGCGCTAAATGTGATGAAACTACTGAGCACCTGTTTGCCGGGTGAGCTCTAAGAACACAAAGAATGAGACAGAGCTAATATTCTTTATGTTCTGTTCAGAAGCAGGGAGCAATCTGTGCTGCTATTTCTCCCATAACCAGACTAACCAGGCCTGGGGAAAAGAGGGTCAATCACAATTTTAATTGACGTAGTCTATTATTCAACAAACCAAATATTACAAGGTAGTTTCAGTTTAACTATAATCACCTTGTATGCAAATATTTTTCATCAAATATTTTGTCAGTAATGCTCATGAAAACATGGGAATAACTGTATGTAAACCAGGAGTAAGTATAAATCAAGTGAGAGAAATGTAAGATTTCCTTATAGTTTTAAAAATCAAGTTTTCAGTATATTTTATACAAGTATGGGAAAATAATAAGAAATTAGTGTTTTTTCATGTTCAAAAGGAGGAGAGAGAGAGAGGCTGGAATAATCTTTTCCCCCTTCTCTTGGCTCTCCATCATCTCAATTCATGTCACAATTTTAAAATTTCTGGAACCATCCGTTCCACCCCAGTTCCATGGCTGCCAGTTCTTAGCAACATCGCCCCGCCTGATATTCGTTGGGATGCGGCATCATCTAAGTTCATTTCCCACGTCTACGCTCGACCGGACCTGCCAATATACGCGGATATCTTCGCCCACCCTGTCCAACGCTTGACGTCTCGTCACCCAATCTGGTCCCCGACGCCTACACTGAACTTCTCTGTTCCAGACTCTTGGAAACAGAGTTGGCAGTCAGCTGAGGTCAAGAACAAACACCTCATCACAGACCCCTGCAAGCGTCAACCCAGCTTTGACCTAGCACATTATGATTGGGACCCTCCTCAATCGCTATTGAACAGGCCATGGCCGGTGCGCCGCTATGTTCCATCGCTGGGGAGCCAGAGACGACCCGAACTGCCCCTGCGGCTCCAGACAGACTATGACCCACATAGTCAATGACTGCCACCTCTCCAGATTCAAAGGAGGTCTCGAAACTTTACATCAGGCTCAACCTGATGCTGTTGACTGGCTACGGAAGAAGGGCAAACGCTAGAAGAAGAAGATTATTATTTCATCCTATCATTGATAAGAAGACAGAACCAGCTAGTTTCTGAGAACAGGACCTAAGCTCTACCAACCAGGTGTCCCTGCCCAGAATATGGAGTCAGGCCACATGGATGGGGTTCAGTGTAGAGTTCATTGTCATGGTGGTGATGATGGTCACATCAAGAGGCAGAAGGTTGTCTAGACTTGTATCTAGGGATAAGCAGCGGCGGCCTTAACAATGAAATCAAGTTGTTTTGAGACGTGGTCGGGCTGTGGTTCCGGACTGCGAGTTTCCTTGCACCCAACTTACTTTCAAGCATAATTTAATAGGTCACGTGAGCTTCCTATTCCATTCACTGTCTAAGTAAACAGGAATTGGATATCACTGTTTGCAGCTATGAATGTCTGTCACACGTCCCTCTCCATTATTTGATTTTATTGCCACCAGGGTTATCGCTGGGACACAGTGCTGGGACTATGAACCCAAGGATCCTGGTAACCACTTTCTTCTTTTTTTCCTTTTCTTTCTATTTTTTTATTTGATAGGACAGAGAGAAATTGAGGGGGGGGGCTAGAGCGGGAGAGAGAAAGACAGATACTTGCAGACATGCTTCACCACTCGTAAGTGGGTGGGGAATGGGGGCTCGAACCCAGATCCTTCCACATGGTGATATGTGTGCTTAACTGGATGTATCACTTCCTGCACCCCCCCCCCACAGCTCTTCTCATCTAAGCTCTTCTCTATGCTTCTGCTGGAGTATGAGTGGGGAGATGTCATGGTTAACTTGAGCCACCTC
The DNA here is from genome assembly GCF_950295315.1 of Erinaceus europaeus. Classification (NCBI taxonomy): domain Eukaryota; kingdom Metazoa; phylum Chordata; class Mammalia; order Eulipotyphla; family Erinaceidae; genus Erinaceus; species Erinaceus europaeus. The sequence goes on from NC_080173.1 coordinate 9,366,967, forward strand.
TTATATAGTTCACCTGGATAGAGTTAGCCTTGAGAATGATCAAACAGCGCACAGCTGATCCCAACGATATCCCCTTTATTGATCTTAATCACAGTTATGAGGTCTTGTCCATCAGAAAGAAGTTTACATTATGTAAAACTATATCCAAAGACATAAAATGCACACACACACACACACACACACCAGTTACCAAAATGATTAATCTCAGCCAATCAAACCTCTGATTGTATATTCAACTTTGATCATGAGTGCTTCCAAAGAACACAGAGTTTCAGCATACAGTTGGCCTTTGGGGGGGTGGGAATGGCGGGGGTCTTGAGCATTCACAGAATAGGGCATTCACCCCGGTAGGAGCAATTCAACATGTAAGCTCATAGCGCAGGCGTTGCTAACACAATGCCGGAAAGTCTGGCTCTCGAGCTGCCAGCAGAGTCCATTCTACATCCCAAATGCCCTCTGACAACCAGAACATCAGGCCTTAAGTGTATCTGAAGCAGATACACTAGAGAATCCCCTCCGGAGAAACTGTGTGGATGTAGGTGGCGGTTGATTTTCTTCCTGCTTCAAATCATTCTCTTAGAGGCATTTTAGACTAATGAGGTGGTTGATGTTTGCTTTAAAAAAGGAAATAGAAGACGTCTCTGTTTCCTACTCCCTTTTCCTTCCTCATCCTAAACTCTGGCTAACTCCCAGCAGTCTTCACTGCATGTTATAGGCTCTGAGTAAGGTTACAAGTTACCAAAGGGTCAAAAAGAGAAGGACCCACTGCAGACTCCAGGTCTCTTTCATACACGTAAATTAGTTAAAGTACAAAAGGGGTTTGGATTCTGGTAGTTTGACTGGGGTCCCCATGTCTCTCAGACAAAAGAAAGGTATGAAGGCATCAAAGGACATGTCAGGAGAAATCTGGAAGCCGTGACAAACCACTTTGCTCTTGGAGTTCATAGAAAGCAGAGGCTTCTGATCAATTTGCTCTGTCCTCTCTTCACAGGGCTCAAGGTGTCATCTCAGCTGTCCCAATCCTCTTAACGTCAACAGCGTGGATCCTTGCTTAAAAACCGGGAGCTTGACTTTCTTCCGGGTGCTTCAGTCCCTTCCCATATTCCTTTTTGGCCTTTGAGAAGTTGTCACGTCCATGGTGCTTCTGATCTAATGGGGCAAAGGGATCAACGATGGCCAGTGTGGAGAGACAGATGAGGTGTGGCCCAGCCTTTGAGCTCCTAAGCAAAATGCCTGTAGCTTGCTTCTGTGGGTGACCTGGTTGGGTGACCATTAAGTCTACCAAAGGAAACTAAAGGTAGGAAAGCAGAGATTCCCTTCATCATTATGTCCTTGGCAGCTCCCTCTGAAGAGTCCATTCCATGGCCAAGTAAACATCTCTAGTGCGGTGACACTTTGAAATGTCAAATAAAAAGCATTACCTCCCTCAAAAGGAAAAGTCAAAACGGTGATAATCAAAGTCAGTCAGGATAATGAAATGAAGAAAGATGAAAAAAAAAAAAAGTTTTAATGTGAACAGAGACTATGGTCCCATAGAAGCCAACCGCCACCATGTCCTTGTGCAGCATTTCCTAGGGTCCCAGGCATCTCGGCACTAGCCCAGGCCAACGTCCAATGACATCATCACCACAAATCCCAGGATGGAGGCCCAGGATGCTAGCTTCCCATTACCACTAAAAGGGGAGGAAAAGAAGGAAGTTAAGACTAAAGTCTTGGAGTAGGGCACCAAAGTAAAAACCCTAGAGTGAGGGTGGCGGTGGATATTCAGCTCCCCTGGGGTGAGTGGAGGGGGGGAGGGCAGTGGATGGGATGGGACATAGTCTTCAGGTAGTGGGAGTGGTGTTTATGTGCACTCCTATTAATTTGTAGTCATATAAATCACTATTTAATTAATATGAGAGGGGAAAAACTGATTGAATATCTCAAACTTTTTAAAGCACATACTGAGTCTTTTTAATATATAGGCTGAGTCTTTGATATGTTGACTCTCTCAAAAGCCTAGACCAGGGAGAACAGAAGCAACCGGTGGCACAGCTATATACAAATAATGTCAAAGGACATAAATTATGGTGATGTTGTGTAGGATACAGAAAATCCTAACAAAGGGATTTTTCAAAGTTAACCCAATTGCCAAATAATGTGATTATAGAAATAACTATCTATTGTCTTCTTAACCCTAAGACAGCAGGAACCTCCCACTTCCTCAAAAGAGCTTATAATTCCCCCAGTCCTGAAACTTCTAGGGTGGGGCTCACTTTCCTGCATGCTTCTCTCAATTCATACCAAATGATATTGCATCTGCTGTTCCCAACCTAATCAACACAATGAGTACCACCTCAGCAAGCTTCACTTCAGACTGTGTCCAGACTGTGTCAGGCATGGAATGTCAACCCTTCACCCTCATTACCTGGGTGAGACCTTTCCTTTCATAGTATTCTCTAATTCCATTCCAGGTGATTCACTTCCTAACAAAGTCCCAAAACCTAGATATAGACAGGTCCCATGAGATAAAGCATATATTCACATGTATCCATAAATTAGGGCAAAATATATACCTGAAAGCAAAAGTACACAATAGTCTACAGTGAGTCAGTATCAAGTTCATAATGAAATAGTGTCTACTTAGACATAGATACCCTCCTCACCTACTTCCTATTACAGTTCTCTCACTTACTCCAAAGCTAACCTCATCAAAGCAAGGACTGCAGAAGCTACATAAGGGCAAGAGACTGGCATACTTTAATGATGACTCTTTAGTCACTATCAGGCCACCCCATCAGCTCTCCCTATTTGAAGAGTCCTGAGATTCCCAAACAGATATGATGGGCCTAGACCTCAAATGAATCCTTCTTGCATTGTTACCAGTCATCTCTATCAGGAACAACACATTAGACCCCTTTGTGGACCCCCCATAGGAACTTGCCCTCAACTTGGATCAACAACGGTAGAGAATGTTCCATCCTCCAAAGGGAGGCTGGACAACATACTCTCTGTTCCACTTGAAGAAGATGGGTCCTGATATTGGGGTAGCTTAGAATGTTCCTACTCATGACCACAGAATGTGAGCTCAGATCTACAGGGATGCAGAGGTCACATAGGCTCCTAAGGTGAATATGGGCCCCAGATCAAATCAAATTGATGGGGTTTACAGTCAACAATATTTATACCCCTTTCCCATATTAGGGAGCTACTCTCTTCCCCGATCCAGCTGGTCCTTTTTCCAGCCATGACATCATCTCCCCAGACAATAACTTGGATCCACCTGCATATCAGATTTCAGGCTCAGGGAAAAAAAAAAACTAGTATAGCCACAGGCCCTTTGGAATATAACTAAAATATGTCTACTAACTACCTACAAAATGGAGGACCCCCCAACTCTTCATCTGCACTATTCCAACCTTTAAGTTCATGATTGATCAACAATTTGTTTGGCTTTGTATGCTAACTCTCTTTTCAGCCACCAGGTTCCAGATGCTAGCAGGATGCCAACCAGACTTCCCTGGACAGACAACCCCACCAATGTGTCCTGGAGCTCCGCTTCCCCAGAGCCCCAACCTACTAGGGAAAGAGAGAAACAGGCTGGGAGTATGGATGGACCACCTGTCAACGCCCATGTTCAGCAGTGAAGGAATTACAGAAGACAGACCTTCCACCTTCTGCATCCCACAATGACCTTGTGTTCCTATTCCCAGAGGGTTAAAGAATAGGAAAGCTATCAGGGGAAGGGATGGGATAGGGAGATCTTGTGGTGGGAATTGTGTGGAGTTGTACCCCTCTTATCCTATGGTTCTGTCAATGTTTCCTTTTTTAAAATAATAATAATAATAAAAAACTAAAGTCTAGGCACTCTAGGACACTGTCTAGGCTGAAATCACTCTGCAATGCATGATTCCAACAGGAGGTGTCCTACCACTATTAACGAGAGCAATGGCTAATGACCTTTACTTAGGGCCTTCTGTCTGTAAGCTGAGTAACCTGTGTCACTCAGATGCTAACTGTGTGAACCCAGTACTGTTCCATGCCCCATAGTAGGGGCATTCAGGCATCAAGAAGCCACTGGGGCCAGGTCATTATCACAGCTCTGGAATTCACACTTGAGTAAGTAAGAGTGACAATTCTTCCTTGAAGATACTATTTTTAAAATTTTTAAAAAATCTTTATTTGTTTATTGAACAGAGACAACCAGAAATCGACAGGGAAGGGGTGGTAGAGAATGGAGAGAGACAGAGAGACGCCTGCAGCACTGCTTCACCACTAGCAAAGCTTTCCCCCTATGGGTGGGGACAGGGGTTCGAACCCAGGTCCTTGCACATTGTGACATGTGCGCTCAACCAGGTGAGCCATGTCCTGGCCACAGATATTATTATTTTAAAAAAGATTTTAATTAATGAGAAAGAGAGGGAGTGAGAGACAGCCATATAGAGCGAGAGAGAGCGAGAAAGAGAGAGAGAGAGAGAGCGAGAGAGAGAGAGAGAACCAGACATCACTCTAATACATGTGTTGCACCAGGGATCGAACTCTGGATCTCATGCTTGAGAGTCCAATGCCTTATCCACTGCTCCATCCCCCGGACCACACTTGACGGTATTATTTAATCTGACCTTGGAAACCAGCATCAAAATCATTACACTATAAAAACCATAATGAACTAAAAGAAGACAACCCCTTCACCCCACACACCTACCTTGTTGGATAACAAACAGGAACACGGATCTGTAGCTTTGGCTAGAAAAATCTCACCTCTTCCCTACTGTGTGTGTGTGTGTGTAGATATACATACGTGTGTGCATATATATGTAGAGGTATATATATATATGCATAATATATATAATACATACAGAATATGTTCTCAAGAGAATGGAATACACAAACGTAATAGTGTGTCACTGGGGACACGGTGTGTGTGTGTGTGTGTGTGTGTGTGTGTGTGTGTGTGTGTGTGTGTGTGCCCCTAGTGTCACCCCATCTATCTCTCTATCACTTGCCTTATGGGGAGGAGACACTCTTGGGAAAGAGCAGGAAGAGGCATAAATGAAGAAATGAGTGGCAAAATGAAGGACAGGCCAATCTGGAGACCAGGATCCAGGTTGGGGCAGAGGCAGGAACAGGTGAAGGAGGGGAGGCTCTCCCACCTGATCTGAGCTTCAGGGATGATGTCATCCATGACCACGTAGACCATGGCGCCAGCAGCGAAAGCCAGAGCATAGGGCAGGAGGGGCTCAGCCAGCACCACAGCAAAGGCACCAAACACCCCAGCCAGAGGCTCCACCATGCCACTTAGCTGCCCGTACCTACGGAGAGAACAAAAAGACGAACGCCTTGGGGAGAGCCCAGCAGACAGACGTTCAGCGTGCTCCAAGTGCCCATGCCACTGGAGGAGACAGGTGCATTTGGACCCGTGTCCTATCCGGGCCTGACTGTACAAAAAGACTTCATCTTTTCAAAACCATTCTTTCTCCTTCCTCGACTCACTGCCACATGGTTAGCCTAGTGTTTCTCTCTCCACCCCACCCCCCAGTAATTTTTTTTTTTTAGAGTTTTAAGTTCCCTACATTATCTTTTTCATCAGACAACAGCATCATGAAAATAGAATCCACATTCCAGATGGCACACCCATTTAACCGGCGCAGTTCGGTGGGGTTTGTCTGGTTCACCAATTGCGCAATCAGTATTACTATTTAATCCCAGGTCATTTTCATCTGCCCAAAAAAGAAACCCCATCCCCATGAGTAGTTACACCCTTTCCTTTTCTTTCTTTCTTTCTTTCTTTCTTTCTTTCTTTCTTTCTTTCTTTCTTTCTTTCTCTTTCTTTCTTTTTTTAAATATTTTTTATTTATTTACTTATTCCCTTTTGTTGCCCTTGTTTTTTTTTTTTAATTGTTGTAGTTATTATTACTGATGTCATCATTGTTGGATAGGACAAAGAGAAACAGAGAGAGGAGGGGAAGACAGAGGGGGAGAGAAAGACATTTGCAGACCTGCTTCACCGCCTGTGAAGCGACTCCCCTACAGGTGGGGAGCCGGGGGCTCGAACCAGGATCCTTAGGCTGCCGGTCCTTGCGCTTTGCACCACGTGCTCTTAACTTGCTGCACTCCACCCAATTCCCAGTTACACCCAAATTTTCTTCTCTCCTTCCAGTCCCCGGCAGCTACTACTTTTTCGTCTCAGGGGAGCTGCCTATTTCATATAAATGGAGCCGAACAGTATGTAACCTTTTCCCTGGCTTGTTTCACTTTGCAGGATGTTTTTCAAGGTGGTCCGTGTTGTAACATGTATCAGTCATTCCTTCTGAGGCTGGATAGCAGCCGTTGTATATAGGTGGCCCACAATTGTTGACTGATGTCAACAACATAAATAGTAGGACACTACTTAGGGGAGGTTTGGATATTTCCCAAGGACAGCTGCGCCTTGGGTGTTTTGGGGGTTCAGGTCCAAACTGTCCCCTTTCTGAAACAACTTTAGACTTTCTGCAGGAGTTTCACCTACCACACACTTCTATGGAAGGCATAAACTTGCCTGCCAATTAGATACTGAAGGTCTGTTCTGGTACCCCCATTTTGGATGAAGGTAACATTTCTCTTTTCAGAAAAAAAAAAATTCATCCCCCACCTGCAGGGGGAAAGCTTCACGAGTAGTGAAGAAGGGCTACAAGTATCTCTCTCCCTTTCTCTCTTCCTCTCCCTGTTAACTTCTGGCTGTCTCTATCCAAGAAATAAATAAAGATAAGAAAAATTTGCTTTGGTAGCCTAGTGGGTTAAGCAAAGGTGGCGCAAAGCACAAGGACTGGAGTAAGGATCCTGGTTCGAGCCCCCGGCTCCCCACCTGCAGTGGAATCGTTTCACAGGTGGTGAAGCAGGTCCGCAGGTGTCTTTCTCTCCCCCTCTGTCTTCCCCTCCTCTCTGTCTTATCCAACAATGATGACATCAATAACACCAACAATAATACTACAACAATAAACAAGGGAATAAATAAATAAATATTTTTTAAAAAGAAAAAATTCTTTTCTTTGGGTCATCAAAATAGCTCACGTGAACAGTGTGCCATGTATGCGACCCAGGCTTGAGCTCACCTCCCACCATGCTGGGGGAAGCTTTGGTGTGATGGTGTCCACCTTTCCCTCTCTGTCTGTCTGTCTGTCTCTCTCTTTTTCTTTGACTACAAGTTCCTCCCTATAGGTGTCCCTTTTCTCCATTATACTTCTACTGTCTGAAAGGTCAGCTATGGTTTAGGCTCATGGAAATCGCATTTGACAAAATGTCTGAGGTGCCATCTTGCCCTGTCCTCACCCAAATCCTCCATCCCCTACATGCCAGCAGTGGAGAGGGTAGAAATAAAAGAGTTTGAGTATGTGCAAGGACTTGTAGGTAGCAAGGAAAGCCCTATGAAATGGAGACGTTTTTCTCCTCCAGGGTTAAAACTGGGGATCAATACTGGCACTGCTCCTGGAGGCCATTTTTCCATTTATTAATATTAATATTAGTATTAGTATTAGTATTAGTATTAGTATTAGTATTAGTACTAGATAGGCAAGAGAGGAATTGAGAGAGGAGGGGGAGACAGAGGGAGAGAGAAAAACAGATACCTGCAGACCTACTTTACTGCAGGTGGGGAGCCAGAGGTTTGAACCCTTAACTGGCGGGAAGACATTTTTCAAATTGTTATTAGCAATTCTTTTTAGTCCTCTTAGCATACATTCTAGAGCAGGGATTGCTTGAACAAAGGGGTGTCTGGAGGTTCAGAGTCCTGAGTTGAGGAGCAAATATTTGGGCTTCTGGTCTTGGACTCACCACTGATGAGTATCTCTGAAACTTAGCACCATAACTCCCATCTCTGAGGACTCATTTGACATTGAACAGGTGAAACTACAGAACAGGACTAGAAATGTTTATATGGGAATATGAAGGCATGGGTTAAAAAGCACTCTCTCCCTGATATTATTGACACGATTCTGATTTTCTTTCTTTCTTTCTTTCTTTCTTTCCTTTCTTTCTTTCTTTCTTTCTTTCTTTGCCTCCAGGGTTACTGCTGGGGCTCAGTGTCTGCACCATGAATCCACTGCTCCTGGAGGCCATTTTCCCCCCTTTTGTTGCCCTTGTTGTAGTAGCCTTGTTGTGGTTATTATTGTTATTGTTGATATTGTTTATTGTTGGATAGGACAGAGAGAAATGGAGGAGGGGAAGACAGAGAGGGGGAGAGAAAGACAGACACACTGCAGACTGCAGACCTGCTTCACCACTTGTGAAGCAACTTCCCTGCAGGTGAAAAGCTGGGGGCTCAAACCAGGATCCTTATGCGGGTCCTTCCGCTCAGTGCCACGTGTGCTTAACCCGCTGCGCTACTGCCCGACCCCAATTTTCATTTTTTAAAAGATTTCATTTATGTATTTATTATGAGAAAGACAGGAGGAGAGACAAAGAACCAGACGTCGCTCTGGTGTATGTGATGCTGGGGCTTGAACTCAAGACCTCACGCTCGAGAGTCTAATGCTTTATCCACTGCACCACCTCCAGGCCACCATAATTCTCATTTTCCCACTGGCAAAGACCAGAACTATTGTAGTGACTTTAGGTAACAGGCACAAGACCTTTAATGTAGACTAAATGTCTGTTTCATTCTTCCTACCCAAGGGGAAGAGGCCCTCACACTGAACTGTCACAGTGCGGTCGCCCATGGAAAGGATCAGAAATGGCAGGATGGGGGATGGGCGGTAGTGCAGCGGGTAAAGTGCAGACAGCAAAAAGCACAAGGACTGGAATAAGGATCCCGGTTCGAGTCCCTGGCTCCCCATCTGCAGAGGGATCACTTCACAAACGGTGAAGCAGGTCTGCAGGTGTCTGTCTTTCTCTCCCCCTCTCTGTCTTCCCCTCCTCTCTCCATTTCTCTCTGTCCTATCCAACAATGACAGCAATAACAATAATAATAACAATAAACAACAAGGGCAACAAAAGGGAAAAAACAGCCTCCAGGAGCAGTGGGTTCCTAGTGCAGGCATTGGGCCCCAGCGATAAGGTGGCATTTCTTCAGAACTCCTTTTCAAGCCCTGGGGCTGCAGGATCCAGCTAGGTTGCTGGCATTTCACCAGGAGCGCAGATTCCTTTTCAGTCTGCAGGGAGACTTCTCTGAGTTTTAGCCCAGCCCCCACCCTGTCCCCTAACAGCTCACACCCTGCAGCACTTACCAGAAGGCTCTCCAGGTCGAGAAGCCAGCTCCTCGCAAGGGAAGGCTGACGGCAAGACCCTCCGGGAAGTTCTGGATCCCGATTCCAATGGCCAAGTTCCTGAAAGACCAAGCAGACTCATGGAAGAGTTGTCCAGGACTGAACACCCACACAGCTGGGAGTCAGAGACCTGGGAGCAACGCTGCCATTAGGTGTGAGAGACCCACGTGAGAGCTGTGAGGGGTGGAGTCGGGAGAAAGGCAGGGAACAGGTGCAGGTGGAGAAGCGGGGAAAGGCGGGGGTGACATGCATCCTTCAGCCCTTTACATTGTTCTTGGACTCTGGGGACTCCCCATCATTGCATTGCTAGAGTTTAGAACAAGCTGGGTGGGTGTCAGGATGCCCCAAGTTTTGCCATTTAACCCTTTGTCCACATCTTTCAACGTCATAAACTTAGACCCTCACATACAGCCTGGAAAGCCTCATGGGCTGAGGGAGCGGGGGGAGAGCAGCATCTCTCCTTAAAGATGGCCAGGGGCTAAGCGGTGGTGCACCTGACTGAGTGCACATGTTACAGTGTGTAAGGACCCCCGATCCCCACCTGCAGGGGGAAAGCTTTGCGAATGGTGAAGCAGGGCTGCAGGTGTCTCTCTTTCTCTCTCCCTCTCTGTCTCCCCTTACCTTCTCAATTTCTGGCTGTCATTATCCAATAAATAAAGATAATAAAAATAGCTAAAATAAAATAATAATAATAATAAAAGATGACCAGTGACTTAGAGACCCAGTGCCTATAGTGGTCCTAGCATATATGAGAGCTCTACACTCTTAAGTTCCTCTTCTCTCATGGCATGGGGAGGACCGTATCACATTTCTTCAAAAGCAACTTCAAAGACAGTACAAGAAAGTACCGATTCAACACATACTAGTGACCTACGGGCAGAGGCTTGCCAGTGTCTCATTAGTCCTGAGTCTACTTTCTCAGGAAGATGCTCACACCAAGCCTTTCTCCCCTGCCGGGCTAGCGTGGGGGTGCCTTCTTCCCAGGCATGTCCTTTCTGGGTTGGAGAGAACTCGACTGGAGCCAGCCTGGGCTGCTGCTTACTCAGCGATGTGGGAGAGAGACCAGGAACTCGTGGCAGAGCGGGAACGCAATGTGTCTTTATTGATCAGAGACAACGCTTTTATAGTGGCAAGTCGGAAAAGGAAATGGCTAGGAAAGGGGGTGGAGAAAAAGAAAAAGCAGGCTGAGGGAGAAAGTTGCCTAGCAACTGTTGCAAAGGTTTTAATGGGTGGGATTAATGTTACCCTACAGGCAGGGTGGGTCTCAAGGTGGAAAGAAGATAGATCAAAGGAATGGAATTAGGTGGGGATCTCTCAGGCAAAACAATGATTATGTAGATAGGCCATAGTATCAGGAATGCAGGGGAGCTGGCTTAACGCCCGAGACATCTCCCCCAGACATGCTTCCATTGTCCCCAATTAAAAAAGGCCTTGGGGTTCTTGTCTGAACTAGAATTAGCACCCGGCTGGCTTCTAGTCCTCTGCCATCAGCTGTCCCTGTGTCCACTGGCACACAGGGTCTGCCCAGCCTGAGCACAGAGTGGCTGGACCAATGGTACAGCTCACCGTAGGTAGGGCTGTCTGTCCAAAGTCCTGGCCATGACATGGTGTTGAGAAAACCTCTTCTACATCCTGTCAGGAGCCACCGTCCTGATAAGCGGCACAGAAACCCCATTCTTCTGGCTCTGACAGAATACATTATCCTTGCCCTGCCCCAGCTCTAACACAGGGCTTCTGTCCCCAGCAGGTGCCACACCCTCCGGAACCTGCCAGCCCCTTCTCACAGGATACCTCCTCCCCGGGTGATCTGAGCATTCTTAAGCTCTTGCACCCCATGAAGATGACTGGACCACAGTCTCTCTACCCACCCCCTTCATATATGTCCCTTTTTAAAGTTACCTTTCCTCTAGACACACTTTCAATTACACACACACACACACACACACACACACACACACACACACTTACTTTGCCTTGCTTAGCCTACTGTTAGCATCTCCATTAGATGTTAACTAGGTAGTGGTGGCTCAGTACAAGGCCCCCTCTCTGCCCTCTGTTCTGCTTCACCATTTCCGTCAATGCAGGGACATTAACAAAAGCCACATTTCTCAACCCTGGTGACAGCTTGCAGTCACCAGGGAGTGCCAACAAATACCACCCTTTGTAAACTCTTTTTTTTTTTTCCTCCAGGGCTATTGCTGGGCTCGGTGCCTGCACCATGAATCCACTGCTCCTGGAGGCCATTTTTCCCCCTTTTTGTTGCCCTTGTTGCTGTAGCCTCATTGTGGTTATTATTATTGCCATTGTTGATGTTGTTCGTTGTTGGATAGGACAGAGAGAAATGGAGAGAGGAGGGGAAGACAGAGAGGGGGAGAGAAAGATAGATACCTGCAGACCTGCTTGCTTCACCACCTGTGAAGCAACTCCCCTGCAGGTGGGGAGCCGGGTGCTCGAACCGGGATCCTTACGCCGGTCCCTGCGCTTTGCGCCACATGCGCTTAACCCACTGCACCACCGCCCGACCCCCCTTTGTAAAAACTCTTCTGCATTAACTGTAGAGTCAACTTCAATCCCAGATGTGAAGGTTTTAAGAATGTACTGGCTGTGGATACCAGGAACCTAGAGGGTCATCAAGGGGAAGAAGTGGCCACACTGCTCCTCCAATTTTAGGGCCCCTGTCCTGCTCCCCCGACACCCAATTTATACATACAGGGAGAGCCTGTCTCTCCTGGGAACTGTCTCTCCTGGGAGACGCCATAAGGAGACACAAGTTACATGTGACTGCTCCAGGCAGGCTGGATTGAAATGTTAATTTCCTAGGACTTTATTTTCCTTTTTTCTTTCCCACACCAAGGTGGAAAAGAAATTAACAAGCTGGACATTGATATCACTCTCTGGTCTTCTTTACTTAATGCCATGGACAGGTTCTTGGGAATCACACCTTGAAGATAAATAATGTCTACCGAACCAGTTTTCCCACAGGCTAACTGACACCAACAAGCATTAAGTCGTGGCTACACGTTTCCGGTCTCAAGAACTAGTTTCTCCATGAAGGCTCCGAAACCCTTTGAACAGTCAATAGCCACGTATGTTCATTCGTTCACTGTTCGAGCCTGCTTGTCCCAGTTCAGAGCCATGGGTGATTGCAGTCCATCATGGAGGCCCAGGACACAAAGGGCCCAAGACAAGACCCAAGCCTGGACAGGATGACCTTCATTCCAGGGCACCTGTCTCTCCCTCTTGTACACACGTGCGCGCGCACACACACACACACACACACACACACACTCGGACAGGGACAATGGACTCACACTAATGAACCTCACATGTGCATCTTGGGAAGTGGAAGGAAAACTGAGTCTCCAGAGAAATCTCATACAGGGGCTGATAAAATAGCTCTCTTGGGTAGTGCACTGTGTGTACGATCCAGGTTCAAGCCTGCCCCTATACTGCACTGAGGGAAGATTTGGTACTGTGGTATCTTATTTATTTATTTATTTATTTATTTATTTATTTATTTTGTCTCCAGGGTTACTGTTGGGACTCGGTGCCTACACTACGAATCCACTGCTCCTAGAGGCTATTTATTCCCTTTTGTTGCCCTTGTTGTTTATTGTTGTTGTTGGTATAGTTGCTGCTGTTGCTGTCATTGTTGGATAGGACAGAAAGAAATGGAGAGAGGAGGGGAAGAGAGGGGGAGAGAAAGACAGACACCTGCAGACCTGCTACACCACTTGTGAAGTGACTTCCCTGCAGGTGAGGAGCCGGGGGCTTGAACCGGGATCCTTACGCAGGTCCTTGCACTTTGCTCCATGTGCTCTTAACCCGCTGTGCTATCACCTGGGCCTTGGTACTGTGGTATCTTTTACTCTCCCTCTCTTTCTTGTTTTCCCTCTCTGTCTCTATAAAGAGAGAGAACGAGAGCAGCAGCAGGTAGGCAGTGACACACCTGGTTAAGTGCACAAGGACCCAGGTTAAGCACCCCCACCCCACCTGCAGGTGGTGGAGCAGGTGTCTCTGTCTCTCTCCCTATCTCCCGCTCCTCTCTCAATTTCTGGCTGTCTCTGCCCAATAAATAAATAAAGGGGAGAGTAAGAGGGGGGGGCAGGCTCTCACAGACCTGGGATAAAAATGCTAACTTCCCAAGAGTGACCCAGTAGGAGGACAAATGACACCATTTTCATCAACATTACAGTGGAATAACATCCTGTGAGGACTGTGAGAAGAGGCTGGTAGCGGTGCTTTATGCAGTGAACAAGCCCGGTTAAGAATCAGAATTCCCCAGGATGCAGTCCAAATTAGGGGTGGGAGTCAGGTGAGACATTACTGCTCTGGTTTTCCCAGGACCTAGAGGACCCTGGGATCCCCCCCACCCCAGTATTCAGTGTCTGAACTGAACATCCCAGGCCAAGAGCTAACAGGGACTGAAGCACTCAAGAGACCTTCAAGGTGACACAGGCCGAGCACAAAACCCTGGAGACCAGCAGTGCTTTGTTTCCATTTCATTTCATTTTACTTATTTTTAGAACCATTTATTATTTATTGGAGAGAGACAGAAATTGAGAGGGAAGGAGGAGATAGACAGACAGATAGATAGACCTGCAACACAACTTCACCACGTGTGACGTTCTCCCCCTCCATTTTTTTTAAAGCGCCACCTGGTGGCCTGTCGCCATGATGAAGGGCCTGGGTTCAAGCTGCCAGTTGCCTCAGGCAGGGGAGGGAGAAGCTTCAGAAGCAATGGAGCAGCGCTTGCTGCCGTGAATCTCCACCCCCCACCCTGTCATTTCTCTCTGCCTCTATCAGAAAAAAGAAAAAAGAAAAGCATGGCTGCCAGGAATGGTAGTTGTCATGCAGGCACTGAGTCCCAATGAATAACCCGGGGTGGGGGGCATCTATGGCCCTACTGAGAGTCTAATAGGCGCCCACCACTCCTTAACCACTAGGTGCTCCTCCCTCCCAGCTCCATGGGTGTCCGTCCAGTCAATCCCTGCGGCCTCTCATCTCCTGCCCAGCCCTGAACCGGCCTGCAGAAACAAAAAGAAACAAAACACTGAGACGCAACCCTCGGACAACAGACCCGTCTACTCTCCAAGGAGGGCGGGACACAAAACGACAACTCAAGATTCAGGCTGCTAAGGGCCAGAAGGCAGCTCAGACCCCTCCTCCCCTCACCCCTTCAGGCCTAGACAGGCACACAAGGGGAGGGGAAGGCACAGGGATGGCTCACAATTGCTGACTCCCTGCAAACAGAGTGGCCAGGCACATGAGAGGAATGGGGGCCCCCTCATTCCCAGGCTTGATGGAAGCAGAATCACAGGAGTAGATGAACTTTTCTGAGTGTCCCTCTGGGTCTTTGCAGCCAAAGGCCTCTCGCTCACCCTCCAGGCTGTCTGCAAGAATGTGTGTGTCCTTGTCTCCCACCACCACCAGCCCCCAGAGGTTGGGAGAGACCTCTGTCTTCGAGGAGCTTCTGGTTGAATCGAGGGCACAAAGGTTGGGGAGATGACACAGCAACTAACAATAACTAACAGGAGAGCAGAAGAACTTGCTCAGGGCTGTACAGGAAGTATGAAACATACTGCAGAGTGATGCTGGTGGGGAAAGACAGCCCAGGAGGCTTCCTGGGGAAAGGACCTGGAAGCAGCAGGGTGGTTTCAATGGCCTCAGGTAGACCAGATGGGGGAAATGCATCTGCGCAGTCCTGCGCTCAGTCCTGCGCTCAGGAAGGGATAGAGTGTGACAATGTGAGGTGGTGGACAGGGTACAGGTCTGCTCCTCTCTCTCCTTTCCAAAGTGTACACACACACACACACACACACACACACACACACATACACGGAAATTGTGCAGATGTGGTCCAACATTGGCAGGGCCCACAAACCACTATATTTCCATGCAAGTATTAATTACAGATATCTACCATGTTATCCCCTCAGGGTATTGCTAATTCAGTTAAAACCATTGCAACAGTTGCTAAGGACGCTTCCACCTTCCCAGCATGCCCTTTGCCTCTCTCCACCCCCTTGCCTAGCCATTTCCCGTCCCGACTTGCCACTTCCAGAATTCTCCTATAAAAGTTGCTCCTGTTTGCACCCTCTCTCTCCCTCTCTCTTCCCTTTTTTTGCTCTTCCGCATCCTGACCTGGAGAGACCTGGAGAAGGGCTGGTGGGCATAGTGGGAGGAGGCCATTCTGCTAGCTCCATGTGGCCTAAACCACTGTGCTCACACCCAACTCTGGAGTGTCTGCGTGAATAAAGATTTGTGTTCCCGCTCCGCCACGAATTCCTGGTTTCTTCTCTTTCCCACGCAACCCCCCCCCCCCCCACCACACACACACACACTGCATGGGACTCCAGGACATTGTCAGAGAGACAATCTCTCCTGTCCCAGCCAGCTGGATTTGTTGACATGGAAGGAAAGTTGCTCAACTTTTGGGGGGGAGTATCTTCACAAGGCTACAGACAGGGAACTCCACCCCATATTTGGAGGCAGGCTCAGAATACACTGCTTTGGAGGGAGTCTCTGTGAAGCATTTCTTTATTAAAAAATTTTAAAATATTGGGTTAAGTGCACGTGGCACAAAGCACAAGGACCGGCATAAGGATCCCATAAGAATTTCTAGACACAGTGGGGGTTGGGGAGCTAGCATAATGGTTATGTACTTAAACGGCTTTCATGCCTGAGGCTCTGAGTTCCCAGGTTCCATCCCCAGCTGGACCATATGCCAGAACTAAGCTATGCTCCTGCTCTCAAAACAAAACAAAACAGGGAGTCGGGCAGTAGCACAGCAGGTTAAGTGCATGTGGCACAAAGCTCAAGTATTGGGGCATAAGGATCCTGGTTCGAGTCCCCGGCTCCCCATCTTCAGGGGAGTCGCTTCACAGGCGGTGAAGCAGGTCTGCAGGTGTCTATCTTTCTCTCCCCCTCTCTGTCTTCCCCTCCTCTCTCCATTTCTCTCTGTCCTAGCCAACAACAGCGACATCAATAACAACAATAATAACTACAACAATAAAACAACAAGGGCGACAAAAGGAAATAAGTAAAATATTTTTTTTTTAAAGTCTTTTTCTAGACTCTGGACTTGAGTCTTCTGGGGAGCTCAGATGTGGCAAGACAAACACCTGGGGTACAGGGTGAAAATGACACCCACCAAGAAGCACCAGGCTCCTGCTGCTTCATTCCGAAGGCTGTGACTATGGACTGCTGGGTGGTAAGAATCCAGGCCTCCTGGACATTTGTTCCCCGTGAGTGGTGCTGGGTGACACGTTGTGTGATGGTGCGCGTGCCGGTACCCCAATCACAGATTATTGATCTTATTATGAGCAAAAGATTTCCTTCTGGGTGCACTGTCTGTGTGTCTGGGGGTGGCAGTGAGGCATCTTGGGACAGGTGGATTGCTCTATAAACTGGCAGGTGAGCATCCTTGAGCCCCGCAGGCCTGCTCCCCAGGTTATGTGCTCTGGCCTGCTCGCTGTGAAAGGAGGCCGGTCTATTCCCGACCAGGCCCGCTTCACCCTTACTTTCAGATCCTCCCATGTGCCTGGAGCGTGTGTGTTCTTGCGTGGCAGGCCCTCACAGACTGCTGTGATGTTATCATGCCACCATGAAAGGGCTGATTGTTCAGGCTGAGCAGTGACATCACCCATTTCCCACTCGGGCTGCCTGTGGAGCTGTTTGATGAGTCTGCAGGTGGAAAGGGGCTGGAAGCTCCCACAGGACCACCCAGTCCTGCCTGCTGCTGGGAGCTTGCTTAGCACGCAAGGGATCTTCCCTGACACTTTCCTCTCGGGGCTGAGCTTACTGCCACAGGCCAGAAGCGATGAGGACATGGCCTTTTGAGTCCCTTGACGTCCGCCCGAGGCCCTCCCCAAGGTGGGGTGGTGAGAGACCCAGGAAGTCAAGTCAAGGACTGGATGGCATCTGAGAAGGATTCAGGCCAACAGAAAGCAGCTCCCCTGGCACAGGCTGGCTATCTAACTCCAGGGACTGCTGAGGACTTTTAGCTGCTAAGTCTCCTGGCATACAAAACCAGTCTTGTGCTGGGCACAGAGCTCACAGGGACAGCACACCTGCTTTCGTCATCTGTGTGTCCCACATTCGAACGTGGCTCCCTACAGCACTGGAGGGAGGTTTGATGCTATGGCATCTCTCCCCAGGCAACTTTCTATATAAAAAGTTGGCCTGGAGCAGTAAAGTCCCTGCAACAGTAAAACAAACAAAACCAAAAACCAAAAAACAAAACGAAAACCCCACAAAACAAAAAAGCCACTGCCCCAATCAATCCTATGCACAAGCCAGGGTAGCAGAGGCTGCCTTAACTGATGTGAAGGGTACCTGCAAGTGTAAGTTCAAGAGCATTTACATGTTCATCCAAAGACACAGAACTCTGGTGGGGGTATGGAACTACACACTAGAATCTTACAGTCTTGTAACCCACTATTAATCATAAACCAAAAGTGAAACAAACAAACCGACAAAAGGCCAAGACTAACATCAAGAAATGATACACGTTGGAGAGGATGTGAAGAAAAGATGAGAATTCAGACTGGTACAGCGGTTACAGAGGAAAACACTCATTTGAAGGAACATATCTCCCGCCCCCCCATGCTCAAAGCTGCATTATTAACAATAGCCCAAGACACGGAAGCAACTTAATGTCCTTTGACAGATGACTGCATGAAGAAGTCAGGGGCAGGGGCCCAGGTGGTGGTGCAGCTGGATGAGGGCACATGTTACAAGGACTTGGGTTCAAGGCCCTGCCCCCCACTTGTAAGAGGGGAAACTTTGTGAGCAGGGAAGCAGGTCTGTAGGTGTTCCTCTGTCTCTCCCTCTCTCTCTCTCTCTCCCCATTCCCCTCTCAATTTCTTTCTGTCTCTATCCTAAATAAACACATAAATAAAATATAAAATAAAATAAATAAAATATCTTGTGCCACTGTTCTCAAATTCCCAAACTACCCCCACCAAAAGAACATAATGTTTATCCTTTCCAATCAGTAAACTCTGTGCTACTTAAATGGCAAAAGGTAATGATGGAAGTGACCTTCTCAACGAAATCTCCCCTTCAGCCTGATTATAAATGTAAGCCACCCCGACACTCCCATCCCTCTGCAGTCCATTTTGTTTTCTTTATCTGATAGCAATTCTTACCTTCTAGCCTACTATGTAATGTATATATATATATATATATATATATATATATATATATATATATTACATTTACTGTTCATTCCTTACCCTACACCTGACAAGCAGCACAAACTAGGGGTTTGTCTGCCCACTGATGTGTACCCACCGCCCAGGAAAATGCCAGGCTGCACAGGGCAATGAGACGGACATGTGTGCAGGTACAGCTGTAAACTCCAGGCTGCCGCTCACCCCCAGCCTCAGGTCAAATCAATCAGCAGCTGGCGTGTCACAACGCCCCCCCCCACCCGTGTCCTCCGCTTAAATTGGCCGCCCCCATAAGCTCCTTCCCAGATCTTCAGCACTCCCACCCCTACACAACAGAGCCATTGTGGCATCTCCAGATTCCATGGGGCTGCAGAGACAAGCCTCTGCTTGTGCCGATGCTCCTTTTATCCACATCTGGAAAATGCCTAACCCGAAAGCATCGCAGTGTGCACATCTGGACAGCAGAAGCCCATCGCTCCGAGAGGAAACGCCAAGATGGCCAGAAAAAAAAAAAAAAAAAAAAACCACAGTGGGGCAGACCAAATGAAGGAGCTTGAAAAGCTCCTTTCTTTTCGACCCCCCCGCCCCCAGTGGTCTTTTGGGCAGGATCTCTGACACTGAATGCCAAGCAGCTGAATAACATACGCTCTCAATAGCCTTCTGCCCCTGGCAGTCTCTATCACAGGCAGGCTCTGCCTGGCTCCAGGCCAATGCAAAACTCACAGACCGGGATCCACCCCCTCCCTTGTTTGCACTGAACTACAGCTTCACTTATCCTTGGGGCATGTGGATCCAGTTCAAAGCTGAGCTGCTGCTCCTCCTCCTCCTCCTCCTCCTCCTCCTCCCTCCCCCTCCTCCCTGTCCTCCTCTCCCCTTCCCTTTCTCCTCCCCCTCCTCACTCCCCTCCTCCTAGAATTGAACTGTACGCCTTGTGCAAACTGAACACTAAACAGGGATGCTTTGAGTCCTCGTGAGAAATTGCTGGCTATTTGCATGTGGTTAGAAAGTGCCTTCCTCTCCTCCTTCTGTGGGTGGGAAGAGAAAAACATTTGCCCATCAATATGTGGTCTCCTGCTCTGATGACGGACCTGGGCTTCTAGAACAAAGAAGAATGCTGTCCTTTCGCAAACAGGTTGAGTTTTTGGCAGGGGAGGGCTCTGGATTCCTTACTGCCACTTGGGTTGGTGAACTGAGCAGTGAGGCGAGGCACGCAGGGCGACGCAGGGCACTACCCACGTGCAGCGTCAGACACTTTTAATGACCAAAAACACCTGGAGCGTCAGGATGCCCTGGCTGCAATAGGGGGTCTCTGAGCCGACTTCCAGCAGACATTCAGGCGTGCTTGGGAGGAAAGAAGGACAGCAGAAGAGCAGAGTCATGGTCAGCCTTCATCCTCAGCTTTTAGACTTTAAAAAAAAAATCATTAATTTATTTATTACTGGATACAGACAGGAATTGAGAGGGGAGTGGGAGACAGAAGGAAAGAGACAGAGAGACACCTGCAGCCCTGCTTTACCACTCGTGAAGCTTTCCCCCTGCAGGTGGGGGACCAGGGGCTTGAACCTGGGTCCTTGTGCACTGTCATGTGTGCGCTTAACCAGGCTTTTAGACTTTTCTGGGTATAGGTGAAGGGGGTGGGGCAAGACACAGCAAGTGACAGCCCTGGCTCCCTCACCCTGGAGACCTAGAGAGTCACACTGAAGGAGGCCATTCCTCTCTGTCTTCCAGCTCACAGCACCGAACGTTCACAGCCCATAGCTGGCTCCTTGGAGCGCAGACCCAAACAGGAAGGAAACCAGACAAGAAGCTGGAAAGAAATACAGCCAGAAGAGGAAAGCTTTTTTGGAACTTGCTTGCTAGATGGCTGGGGACTCGATTTTGCAGCTGGGAAGCTTTTTGCATTTTCTGAGCTTCTCAACAACACAGAAGAATTACGTGTAAGCACGTCCAGGAAAGCGACGTGTGTCAGTGGCCTGGGCTAGGGACAAACGCGGCTGGAGTGTCTACATCTGCAGCCCTGTAGCTCTGCACCCTCTACACGAGAGAGACATCAGTGAGCTGGAGGAGGGCGTGAGAAGCAGCCACCTGGATCACAGCCACTTGTTTCCTCTAGAAAACAAAACAAAACAAAACAAAACATGGTGCTGATCTTGGTGAAGGGAGGGGGCAGTGGGGTTGGCTAACAGCAAAACACCAGGCTGGCTTCTTCTCTCCTCGGAACCAGAGTCTCTGTGCTAGGGCTGCTCACACATGGCCTCACTCTACCCTGGCTGGCAATGCTGTCCCCTAGCAATGAGCCCATGTTGATGTTACCGACTCATGCTGCCGATGAAGGAACTGGGGCATAGGGAGGTGTGACATGTCTCTTCCAAGCACATGACACAGCTGAAGTTCCAGCCCTGTTCTTCTGACCCCAGAGCTCAAGGACGTTTTCCCCTGTGTGTCTGATGCTGCAGCCCATGTGCTTGAGTCAGGGAGGGTAAGGGTGGCTTTCCGTCACCTCAGCAGCTAGTAGGATATCAGAGTCACCTATCGTCAGAAGCAGAGCTTTGTAAAATTCATTTAAGAATGATTGACAAGACCGTAGGATAAGAGGGGTACAATTCCACACAGTTCCCGTCACCAGAGTTCCATGTCCTACTCCCTCCATTGGAAGTTTTCTTATTCTTTATCCCTCTGGGAGTATAGCCCAGTGATGTTCATGGTGCACAAGGTGGGAGGTCCGGCTTCTGTAATAGAAGCAGATCTTTCTACTTCGAAGTTACTGACTGACTTTCCATGTTTCACTGTAATTTGACATCTGGGTATATGATATCTTTTTTGTTTGTTTGTTTTGCTTCTAGTGTTATCTCTGGGGCTCAGTGCCTGCACTAAGAATCCGCTGCTCCTGGAGGCCATTTTTCCCATTTTGTTTCTTTTGTTGTTGTTTTTCTTGCTATTGTTGGATAAGACAGAGAGAAATGGAGAGAGGAGGGGAAGATAAAGAGAGGGAGAGAAAGACAGACACCTGCAGCCCTGTTTCACCACTCATGAAGATATCCCCCTGCGGGTAGGGAACTGGGGTTTGAACCTGGGTCCTTGTGCACTGCAGAGTGTGTGCTTAAATAGGTGCGCCATCACATGGTTTTTGCTCGTGCTGCTCATTTGTTTTGTTTCCTTATCTTCTGCATATGCATGAATCCGCAGCACTTGGTCTATCTTTATTGACAGAATGCACTTTGCATACTGTGCCTTTAGTCCATGCATATGGCCATAGGTGGCAAAATTTCACCTTTTTTCTAGCCAGGTAGTATTCCATTATATCCCAGCTACTGTGGCCATATTTTTCCCATTGTTGATGTCATTGTTGTTGGATAGGACAGAGAAAAATTGAGAGATGGGGAAGACAGAGATGGGTAAGAAAGATAGACATGGGGGGGCTGGGTGGTAGCGCAGTGGGTTAAGCACACGTGGTGCAAAGTACAAGGACCGGTGTAAGGATCCCTGTTCGAGCCCCCGGCTCCCCACCTGCAGGAGAGTCACTTCACAGGTGGAGAAGCAGGTCTGCAGGTGTCTATCTTTCTCTCCCCCCTCTGTCTTCCCCTCCTCTCTCCATTTCTCTCTGTCTTACACAACAACAACAACAATAATAGTAACAACAACACCAACAAACAACAAGGGCAACAAAAGAGAAAAAAAAATGGCCTCCAGGAGCAGTGGATTTGTGATGCAGGCACCGAGCCCAGCGATAACCCTGGAGGAAGAAAAAGAAAGAAAGAAAGAAAGAAAGAAAGAAAGAAAGAAAGAAAGAAAGAAAGAAAGAAAGAAAGACATCTGCAGACCTGCATCACTGTTTGTGAAGTGACCCGCCCCCCTGCAGGTGGGAAGCCGGGGGCTGGAACCGGGATCCTTGTACCGGTCCTTGTGCCTCATGCTATGTGCGCTTAACCCACTGCGCTACTACCCAGTCCCTGGACCAGTGTCTCTTCTACAGCAGAGGTCTATCTGAAGATCTACTTGAGGACAAGTGGGCTTCAGAACTCACCAGACTTGATGTGAGATTCCAGAAGAGCCTTCCTTTATGGGTACAACTTGGCAGGGAAGCTCCCCTCCTCTCCCCAACCCCCTTCGTCTTGTTGTAAAACAGCTGGTTTTCTCAGATCTTCACCAGTGCTAGTGTCACCCAAGACACCTGACTATCCACTAAGGGATCATCAAGAGACGTGACAGCCCGGTGCAGCAGGCAAATAAACCGAACCCCAGCAGCAAACAGGTCTATAACGTTAAATCTCACAGGAGGAACCCTGGAAAACCAGTTCACCTGGACGCTGCACTGCTTGGCCATGCTACAGTCCCAGTTTGCATCTGTCCACATCTCCCCACCACTGCACCGGAGGAAGCTGTGGTCTCTTTCTTTGTCCCTCTCTGTTGCCCTCTGAGTCAGCCCAGGTCTGTGAAGCCTGATTAAAAAAAAAAAATCTCCTGGGTAGGATAATCATACTGTGATTATGTGGGAGAATGTCTGGGTTCCTTTTCTCCCTCCGAGTTAAATAAGTGTCTTGATGTCAAGATTTCTCAGATACTTTAATATGTAAGTGTAACAACTCTTCAAATTGCTAGAGAGTCCCCACTAGGCTCCAGGCTTCTCTTTTTAAATTTTGAAATACTTTCAAACATACAGAAAAAAATGCCAGGGGTTGGGGGCAGGAGATAGTGCACCAGGTTAAGCACACATAATATGAAGCACAAGGACCCACACAAGGATCCCAGTTCGAGCCCCCGGCTTCCCCACATGCAGGGGGGTCACTTCACAAGTGGTGAAGCAGGTCTGCAGGCGTCTGTCTTTCTCTCCCTCTGTCTCCTCCTCTCTCAAATTCTCTCTGTCCTAATCCTGCAACAACAATAACAGCAACAACAACAACAATGGAAAAAAATATGGCCACCAGGAGCAGTGGATTCATAGAGCAGGCACTGAGCCCCAACAATAACTCAGGAGAAAAAAAAAAAAAAAGGAAAAAAGATGCAAGGAACTCCTGTATCCTGTACTAACATGTGCATAGCCATAGCGCAGTATCCGATCCAGGGTGATGCCACTGGTATGGTCTAAAGACCCAGATGACAGACCAGTTCTCTTCCTAATGGCCTCTGGCTATTTCAGCATCCAGTTCAGGGTCCTAGATTGCATGTAGTCATTACGTTTTCACTTTATCCCCTCTGTTCTCTGCTATTTTCTCAGTTGGTCTTTGTCTTTAATAACTTTAAAAGAGTACTAGCTAATCCCTTTACTAAAAATGGTCGTTGTTGGGTTTCTCTGCTGTAAAGTCACTGCTCCCCCTTCAGGCCTGGAAGGTGCCACAGTGGCTGCAGTGCTGGACTTAAAAGCGTGAGGTTGGGGCCTGGTGAGGCCCACCCCATACAGTGCATGTGCTGCCATGTGCAAGGGTCTGGGTTCAAGTCCCCAGATCCCACCTGCAGAGGGAAGCTTCATGAGCAGTGGAGCAGTGCTGCAGGTATCTCTCTCAAGTCTTTCTTTTATTAATGATTTAATATTGATTTACAAAATGACAAGATAACAGGGGTATGACTGTCTCCACACCGTTCCCACCACCATAGTGCTGAATCTGCATCCCTTCCGTTGGAAGCTACAGCCGTTCTCTTAAGGTTGTAGATATGGGGGGCCAGGTGGTGGCACACTTGGTTAAATGCATACATTACAATGAGCAAGGATCCAGGTTCAAGCCCCTGGTCCCCACCTGCAGGGGGGAAAGCTTCACGAGTGGTGAAGTAGGGCTGCAGATGTCTCTCTCTCTCTCTCTCTCTCTCTTCTCCTCTCAATTTCTCTCTGTCTCTATACAATAATAAATAAAACATTAACATTTAAAAAAAAGGATGTAGATATGGGTTGATTATTAGTTCTACAACTATCTGTCTATCTGTCTTCATTTGCCCTTTCCCCCTCCTGTGGTCCTATCTTCTCTTCCTGTCTAAGTCACACCTGCACCTATTATTACATCCAAATGTCCCTCCTTTTTCCTCTTCTCTCTCCAGTTCCTGATCGAATTAGAGTTCAGAGCCCTCTAGTCATCTTCCACCACTGGGAGTATGGATCAAAATTCTTCATGGGGTGCAGAAGCTTAGGAAGTCTGGCTTCTGTAACTGTTTCTTTGCTGGACATGGGTGTTAGCAGGTTGATCTCGATCTCTCTCTCTCTCTCTCTCTCTCTCTCTCCCCCTTCCCTCTTGATTCTGTCTCTATCAAAAATTAATTAATTTTTTTAAGCATGAGCTCCTGAGTTCGATCCCTGGTATAACACGTGACAGAGTGAGTCTCTGGTTCTCTCTCCTCTCATGCTAATTAATACATATGTTTCCTTGTAAATGGGCTGCTTCTCCTCTCCTCTGCTACCCTTCCCCACTCCCTCCTTTCACACCCTCTCCTTGTTAGGATTCTGTGACATTTCTACTTTGTCCTTATCCTCAACAACCATAGGCCTTCTCCTTTTAACTTGAACCCCAAGTTACACCTGGGGAAAAATCTTTGTTTCCTCTCCCACTGACTATCCCGAAATAACTAAAGTAGTTATCCAAACAAACGGAAGAGGGGTCCCATTTCAGTGGCATTTCTGGAATGTCGAACGTGTCTATCTTTTCTGAGCTGGCAGCCACTTTCCCAATAAAGTCTGTTCTACATGGCAGGTCGGGTGCCTGTGCAGCTCACAAAAGCCCATTGAGCTCATGTGTGAGTGAGTCGTTTATAAGGGTTTGGGCAACTTATGGGTGATGTAAGGCTTGCGGGGGAGTTCAGGAACTGAGTCACCAGTTATAGCTTATGTTCACCCTCCCCCCCTTTCCTCTGAACTGTGAGAAAAGAAGAAGAGGGCAGTGAAGAAGAAAGGATGAGATGGGAAGTGGAGATGGGAGGAGGAATGGTTCCCCGGGACCGCTGGCAACATTCCTGCATCCTTGCTGTAATGCCAAGAAAGCCAAATGCAAGGAGTAACCAATCAACCAGTCAACCACTGAGCTCCTGGTCATTCTTTGAGACTGCACTGAAGACAAAGAAAAGGAGTCTCCCCAGACAGTACCTTTGGCTTATTTGCAATGTTAGCTGTCAGGCTCAGGTAAAAAGTTAGTAAAATCATGTCCCCATCCCCCTGGAAAATGCCTAAAATAGATCTACTAGCTTTTTCCAAAATGGAGACCACCCCCTGCCCCAAATCTCATCTGCTATACTTCTGCCTTTAGGTTGATTATTAAGCCATTTGTTCTGCTTTATATCTTAATTCTGTTTCAGCCACCAAGTTGAAGATGCTATCGTGATGTCAAACTGACTTCCCTGGGCAGAGGACTCCACCAATGTATCCTGGAGCCCTACCTCCCCAGAGCCCCACCTCACTAGGGAAAGAGAGAGACAGGCTGGGAGTGTGGATCGACCTGTCAACGCCCATGTTCAGCGGGGAAGCGATTACAGAAGCCAGACCTTCCACCTTCTGCATCCCACAATGATCCTGAGCCCATACTCCCAGAGGGATAGAGAATAGGGAAGCTTTCAAGGGGTGGGGGGGAATGGGCTACAGAGTTCTGGTGATGGGAATTGTGTGGAATTGTACCTCTCTTATCCTATGGTCTTGTCAGTATCTTTTATTTTATGAATAAATTTTGTAAAATAAAAAAAGGTGCCTCCATCCCCACCCACCTGAGAGAATACTGCTCTACAGGGGAAAAGGGAGGGTTTAGAGGGAAGAAGAGAGATGGCCATCCCCAAGGTTTTCCTGGGGGAAGCCGTCCTGGCATGGAGGTGAAGAACACTCCAGGCATTAGGCTGTGCCAGGCTGAGGCCAGTGATAGGAGTCACGTCTTAGAGGCTATAGTAAGAATCTGTTCCTAATACAGGGCCAGAGGCTGAACTCAGGGCTTAGCGCATGAGCAGAACTGCTGAGTGCCAAGCAAGGCGGGCAAGGTTAAGCTAGTTATTTTGATCTCTTCCACAATTAAATTTTTAAAAATTTATTCATTCATTTATTGGATAGAGATAGAAACTGAGGTGGGAGAGGGAGACACAGAATGAGAAAGACACCTGTAACCCTGCCTCACCACTTGTGAAGGGAATTCATATATATATTGTCTCCAGGGTTATTGCTGGGGCTTAGTGTCTGCACCATGAATCCACTGCTCCTGGAGGCCATTTCCCCCCTTTTGTTGCCCTTGTTGTTGTAGCCTTGTTGTGGTCATTATTGTTGTTGATGATGTTGTTGTTGTTGCATAGGACAGAGAGAAATGGAGAGAGGAGGGGAAGACAGAGAGGAGGAGAGAAAGACAGACACCTGCAGACCTGCTTCACGGCCTGTGAAGCGACTCCCCTGCAGGTGAGGAGCCGGGGGCTTGAACTGAGATCCTTATGCTGGTCCTTGAGCTTTACACCACGTGCGCTTAACCCGCTGCGCCACTGCCCAGCCCCCATGGGAATTCATATTTTTAAAACAATCCTATAGCTCAAGAACCATGGTGACTGATGATGCTAATTCCTGCTTCTGGACCTTGTTCTACAGCTTCAAGCTGTTTGTTTGTTTGTGGAGGGCTTAATGGCTTATAGTAAATACAGTTGTGGGTACATGCATACAATTTCTCAGTTTTCTGTAAAACACCCCTCCACCCCCAGCCTAAGCTAGTTTTAAGCTTCTCATCTGGGCGATGGAAGCTTAGGACGAAGGAGCTCCCTCACCCCAAAGTCTCGTTGGATCATTTAGCAAGGAGAACCCCCATTATCAACAAAGGAACCCTGACTTGCAGACCGTTGCCTGTAACTCAGAAGCCCTGCTCTAGGCTTCCACTCGGGAGGTGATTTCCACCCCAAAGGAAGCTGTTTATTCAAACCAAGTCTTAGCCATCTTATCAGCCCTCTTATGTATATAATTGCTTGACTTCTTTCTTTTTTTTTTTTTTTGCCTCTAGGGTTATTGCTGGGGCTCAGTGCCTGCACCATGAATCCACTGTTCCCGGAGGCCATTTTCTCCCCTTTTTTTGCCCTTGTTGTTGTAGCCTTGTTGATGTCGTTCGTTGTTGGGTAGGACAGAGAGAAATCGAGAGAGGAAGGGGAAGACAGAGAGGGGGAGAGAAAGACAGACACCTGCAGACTGCAGACCTGCTTCACCGCTTGTGAAGAGACTCCCCTGCAAGTGGGGAGCCAGAGGCTCAAACCGGGATCCTTAACGCCGGTCCTTGCGCTTGGCGCCACCTGCGCTTAACCCGCTGCGCAACCTCCTGACCCCCAACTGCTTAACTTCTGAGTCAGCCCTGGGCATGGAAAGGATTCACCTGGGAACAACGGGAAGCCTATAATGTTAACTTGACGCATTCCTTTCTTGAAAACAAATGGCAAAACATCAGCACCACAAAACACAGTGACACCATGCCCTGAACCTTCAGCTTTCCCCTGTAAGGTCCTGTTCAGAGTCTTATGCCAACAACTGATTCCACTCTTGTTCCATATCACTGGCAGGTTCGAGCAGGTGTGACCACTTTGCCCTCAGACTGAAATCCTCTGTCCCAGTCAAGTCCCAGTCAAGTGATCAATGGCTTCTCAAGAAGGTTTTGCTTTGCATGAAATCCTTAGCCATCCTCCTCGCCCTCCCACCCCATCCTTCCAAGGCACTACCAGCAGCTGTCGCAGAAGCCCCACTGTGACTTATCTCTGCAGCTACTCTCAGCAGGCTCTGCTGCGAGGAAGGGAAGAAGGCTGGTATGTGGCCAGAGAAATCACCATCATGTGGAAGGAGGCGGAAGAGAAAGAGCCAACTGCAGGATTGCTTTGTTTACTGCTCCACTTCTTTCGGGCTGTTCTAGTTGGTGGTGAGGACAGAACTGGACCTGCAGGGTATTTCCAACCCACCACTTGGCTAAGTCAGTGTCCTACTGAGAGGGATGGTAGACCCAGGGGAAAACCCCATGGAGGGATATACAAAGGCAGACAGCCAGAGCACACCTGGTTGAGCGCACATGTTACAGTACTCAAGGACCCAGGTCCCCACCTGCAGGGGAAAGCTTCACAAGTGGTGAAGCAGTGATGCAGGTGCCTCTTGTCTCTGTTCCAGGGCCTGACTTCAGCCTGAAGGTTTTGCCCAAGCTAGTGGGACAGGCAGACAATATATGAGTGAACTAACGTGTCATAAAAACTAGCACCAAGTACTAAGAAGCCAACAAGCTGGGACAGGGGTGCTCTCTGGGGAGGGGAGGGATGCCAACAGATCAGCCAGACAGAGCAGGGACGGGCCTGCGCAGCCAGCTCTGACTACTAAGGGCAAAGACAGCACATGGGTCTCTCCGCCACACCCTGCAAAGCCACCATCAACCTGGGCGTTTGCAGCCACAGTCCTTACGGCTTGAATCGGTCAGCATATGTGCAGCACACAGGTCATGCAGGGATTCTGATGACACATTACACTCAGAGGTCACAGCCCTCCCCAGTGTGTTATGAGTACAGTGGGCCTGATTCTGAATGGGTAGAGCCAAGAACCGAAATGGTACCAAAAGACTGGTACCAAATAGCTCATTTGAACGAGCAGCTACAATCCAGCACTTGCTGATGTTGTTTCGTACCTGGTGCTGGGTTTTCTAGGATGGGAGCCTCATCCTACTTGCCCGTGGTTGCCTGGCCTTGCTCTAAGAAATCAAGTCCTCTTCTTGAACCACTCAATGCTTGTATTCTAGAGCCCTGCTGGAGTGACAAAGCTTCCCAAGTTGACAGTGGCATATGCCATGCGCTCCCTGCCTCTAGGCTCACATTAAGAATGACTCTGCATGGCCCAGGAAGTGGTCCAGTGGTGGAACTTTGGACTTGCAAACATGATGTTCCAAGTCGGATCCACGGTGGCACTAAAGTCAAGGGCCCCTTGGAACATGCCTAAAACAGACTTCCTAGCTTCTTCCCACACAAAGACCCCCTAATTTCATCTGCTCTACTCCTGCTTTTTGGTTCCTGTTTATTAAGCAATTGGTCCTGTTTTATATCTTACTGCCTTTCAGCACTAAGTTGCAGATGCTACTATGATTCCATCCTGATTACCCTGGGCAGACGACCTCACCAAATGTGTCCCTGAACCTCACCTCGCCAGAGCCCTGCCCTACTAGGGAAAGACAGAAACAGGCTGGGGGTGTGGATCCACCTGTCAATGCCCATGTTCAGTGGAGAAACAATTACAGAAGCCAGAACTCCCTCCTTCTGCATCCCACAAAGAATTCTGGTCCATACTCCCAGAGGGATAAAGAATAGAGAAGCTTCCAGTGCAGGGGAGGGGACACACAGACCTCTGGTGCTGGGCACTGTGTGGAATTATTTGTACACTACAAGTGTTTCTCTGTCTCTCTCCCTCTCTATCTCCCCCTTCCCTCTCCATTTCTCTCTGTCTCTATCCAATAATATAAATATATATATATATTTTTTTACAAAAGGAGAAAAGAAAAAAGAGAGAAAGAAAAGCATTTCAGCTTGTAAAATTGCTCATGGGTATTGCATATACACAAGACAATAAAACCATTCTTCTGTGTCACGTTAAAATACATACACACGGGAGTTGGGCGGTAATGCGGTGGGTTAAGTGCACATGGCGCTAAGCGCAAGGACCAGTGTAAGGATCCTGGTTCGATTCCCCGGCTCCCCACTTGCAGGGGAGTCACTTCACAAGCAGTGAAGCAGGTCTGCAGGTGTCTTTCTCTCCCCCTCTCTGTCTTCCCCTCCTCTCTCCATTGCTCTCTGTTCTATCCAACAACGACGACAACAACAACAGCAATAATAACTACAACAATAAAAACAAGGGCAACAAAAGGGGAAATAAATAAATATAAAAAACCAAAAAGTAATATATATATATATATATATATATTTAAAATACATACATACGCACACACATACATATTGAGGGTCAGGGAGACAGCCAGCAATGCTCTGGCCCAAATAAATAAAATTGATCAATGACAATACAGCAAACCCTAACAAAAGGACTTTTCAAAGTTAACCCAATTACCAAATAATGTGATGATAACATTAACTATCGATTGTCTTTCGGAACCCTAAGACAGCAGGAACCTCACATCTCCACTATAGAGCCTCTACTTCCCCCAGTCCTGGAACCCTTGGATATGGCCCACTTTCCCGTATGCATCTCCCAATCCATATCAAATAATATTGCATCCACCGATCACAACCTAACCAACACAACGATTGCCACCTCAACATGCTTCACTTCAGACTGTGTCCAGAGACTTCACGTGCGGAATGACAACCCTTCAGCTTCATTACTCGGGTGAGACCTTTCCTTTCATAGTATACTCTAATTTCATCCCAGGTGGTTCACTTTCTAACAAAGTCCCAAAACCTAGATATACACCAATTTCTGTGAGAGAGAGCATATGTTCACATGTATCCATAAACTACTGCAAAATATATACCTGAAAGCAGAAGTACACTAGAGTTTGCAGTGAGTACCCCCCTAACACTTCCTCCCCACTATTCCTAGCTTTGGGTCCATGATTGCTCAACAATTTGTTTGGCTTTGTATGTTAACTCTCTTTTCAGTCACCAGGTTCCAGATGTCATCAGGATGCGGGCCAGGCTTCCCTGGACTGAAGACCCCACCAATGTGTCCTGGAGCTCCGCTTCCCCAGAGACCTACCCTACTAGGGAAAGAGAGAGGCAGACTGGGAGTATGGACCAGTCAACGCCCATTTTCAGCGGGGAATCAATTACAGAAGCCAGACCTTCCACCTTCTGCAACCCACAATGACCCTGGGTCCATGCTCCCAGAGGGATAGAGAATGGGAAAGCTATCAGGGGAGGGGGTGGGATATGGAGATTGGGTGGTGGGAATTGTGTGGAGTTGTACCCCTCCTACCTTATGGTTTTGTTAATTTATCCTTTCTTAAATAAAAAATTTAAAAAAAAATTGATCAATGAACAGAATAAAATCAACCAGTGGACACGGACAAAGGAACCAAGGTTATCTGAGTGTAGGAGAGTGGGAAAATGGGTGGGGAAGATACTCATGTTATCAGTGGGGAAAAAAGATTTGTTTTTTTTTTTCAACCTAGAAACAGTCTGGGGAGACTCAAGATAGACCTGAAACAGTGGGGCTGCAAGTTTCTGGAGAGGGCAGCCAAGTCCAGGCATTGATAAGAATGAGGATGGAAGCGGGGGCAGGTGGGGTGCCTGGTTAATCACACACAGTAAGAAGCACAAGGATTCGGGTTTGAGCCCCTGGCTCCTCACCTTTGGGGGATCCGCTTCCTGAGCAGTGAAGCAGGTCTGCAGGTGTCTCTCCTTCTCTCTCCCTCTCTATCTCCCCCTCCTCTCTCAATTTCTCTCTGTCCTATCCAATAAAATGGAAAGAAAAATGGCTGCCAGGAAGTGGCTTCTCAATGCCAGCACTGAGCCCCAGTGAACCTTGGAGGAGGAAAAAGAACGAGGCCAACAGACTCACAGCAGTGCCCATCAAACTGCGAGCTGTCTGTGTGCTGCTGTTGTAGCAGCTCCCGTGCGAGCTGTCTGTGTGCTGCTGTTGTAGCAGCTCCCGTGCGAGCTGTCTGTGTGCTGCTGTTGTAGCAGCTCCCGTGCCTTTGCAAGTTGGCATGTTCATTCCAACGTCACACAAGCAGGAGCTAAGGACTCTGAGGAACCCAGCGGCACCCCCATGCCCCACAGCCCCCTGAAGCACGCCTTTGTGTGTGGGGGCATTGCATGAGTCTGGCTGAACTGCCAAGCTGCTTACAAACTGGAAAGAGCCCGGCAGCTCCCCAGGCCACTCCAGCTCATTGTCAAGATGCTCTGGGCTGAGGGTGAGCTCCCGGGAACACAGAGAGCTTTGAGACTGCGGATCTGTCCTGTTCTTGTTGGGGCCTGTTGTTGCCTTCTGAATGAAGAAGCTGTGCTCCACAGGCAGAAGAATAGGCCCTGAGATGCCTTGAATGAAGGGCCCAGGGAGGACCAGAGTGCTACCAGTGTGGGAAAGGGAGGTGGGTACCAGGCTTGGAGAGGGCCTCGTGGCAAGGTGGTGGCACTTCCATGCAGCCAAGGTGACTCTCTTAATGGGAACCCCTGCAGCCATGCATGACCTTATTCTTGCTAGGCAGCCACCTCAACCCGGGCTGGGCCATTCCGTGGGGTCCCAGGCTGGGTGGCCCTCACCACACTGGAGGAAGTGTCAGTGCTGTTGTATCTTTGCTTGTTTCTGGTTATTGCCAAGGCTCGGTGACAGCCTATGAACCCACCACTTCTGGTAGCCATGTTTTCCATTTAAGAAAAAAAAAACACTTCTTTTCTATTATACTTGATAGGACAGAGAGAAATTGAGAGATGAAGGGAGATAGAGAGAGGGAGAGAAAGATAACACTTGCAGACCTGCTTCACGGCTTGTGGGGAGTGGGGGCTTGAACCTGGGTCTTTGCATTTGGTTAATACGTGCACTTAGCCAGGTACGCCGCAGCCTGCTCCCCAGTGCTTTCGTATCTCTCCACCTCTCTATCTCTCACTTAAAAAGTTGGCCCAGAGTGGTGAAGCCTTGAAAATAACCCTCATCTCAAAAAAAAAAAAAAAAAAAAAAAGGAGGGGATGAGGAGAGTCACACAAAATTACTGCACAACCATTAATCCCACACCTGTGAAGCATTCTTCATAACCCCAAAGGCGGAGATAGTCTAAGTGTCCATCAACTGAGGGATGGATAAGTAAAGCACAGTGCATGCCCTAGAATACTGTTCAGAGTGAAAGTCAGGAAAATACTGCAAAGTGGATGAACTTCTAACATATGCTCATTGAAGCTGGCTACACAAGTTTCCATACTGTGCGAGTCCACTGCCAAGAACTGTCCAGAACAGGCAAATCCATAGAGACAGAAAGTAGATTAGGGGACTTACTGGGGTGGGGGTCTGTTTTGTGCTAGAAATTCACACACCGGAATTTTCGCCCTCAGAATGCTCAGCTTTAGGTGGCTGGCTGAGTCCAAAGGGGCTTCTAAATTAACTGGCCCGTGAGTTAACATCCATGTTTGCCATTAATTCCACTGACATAACAACAGTGACTCTCGTGAGCATTTTAGAGAATCGCTCACAAGTAGAAACTAAACATGATCAAAGTGTGTGATGGCCCTAGATAGCTGACTCCTGGCCATGTATTTGAGAACCTTGATGGAGCCTTGCACATATATGGATCTGGACCAGATATTCCTTTCTTTCTTCCTGTCTTTCTTTTTTTTTTTTAACTTCAGATAATGACAGAGAGAAATTGGAAGGGAAGGGAGAGAGACAGAGGGACACCTGCAGCACTGCTTCACCACTCATGAGGCTCCCCCCCCCCCCCGGCAAGGTGGGAGACCAGATATTTCTAACCCTGCAATTACTGTCCGAGTACAGTTCATCGGTTGACGAGGAAGTATGACATTCATCCTGGAGGAGACAGAAAGCAGGCCTCTCCTGTGGAACCCAGGAGCTTTGGTCTGTTTTCCACTCCGTTTCTGCCCCCATGGCAGGCCTATCTCTGTGGGCTGAGGGTAGTTCTGTAGAACTGCTTCACTCGTACAATGAGGACACGAGGTTATGGTTGTAAGCAAGGAAAATAAGTACTTGCACCTAATTGAATGGATGCCCACGATCTGTCATGGGTACTGAGCAGCTGGGGGCAGGAGGGGGAAAGAGCAAGAGAATGGCATTGGGAGGTCAAGGTCAAGGTCATATGCCTTGAGCAGCATCTTGTCTGCTTGCTCACTCTCACCTGTACTGAGCTCTGCCCTATCCACCGTGAGCTTTTCTCAACCAGAACCTGTCCACCAAGAAGTGCAGGCATTACATACAATTTTGCCCACCCAGCACTAGGTGCATATTAAGCAGTTCCTGAGTTTTATCAGAGACCAAAGAACTTCAGAGAATTCAAACATCTGGGTTGATTTTTAAATTGAATACAGCCTCCAAACACAAGTGGAAGATTAAAAAAAAAAAAAAAGAGGGGTGACTACTAATGCTAGAATTCAAAGGCATCCACCAAGTTGCAGACACTGTCATGATTCCATCCTGACTTTCCTGGGTAGATGATCTCACCAATATGTCCCAGAACCTCATCTTTCCAGAGCCCTGCCCCACTGGGGAAAGACAGAAACAGGCTGAGGGTATGTGTCCACTACCAACACCCATGTCCAGTGGAGAAGCAATGATAGAAGCCAGATCTTCCATCTCTGCTCCCCACAAAATAATTTTCATCCATATTCCCCATGGGGGTGGCGTGGGGAATGATAGGAGATGACCAGAGGGCTCTAACTCTAACTCCATCAGGACCCAGAGAGAGAAGAGGAAAAAGCGAGGGACATTTGGATGTAGTAATAGGTGTATGGAAAGGAACCTTAAAAAATGGGCAAATATATACCAATATAGACAGATAGTTGTAGAAATAATAGTTAAGCCATATCTGTAACCTTAGGAAGACTGCTGGAGCTTCCAATGGAGGGTATGGAGATTCAGAACTCTGGTGGTCGAAAAAGTGTAGAGTGGTCATCCTGTTATCTTGTAATTTTGTAAATCAGTATTGAATCACTAATAAAAAAAAATGAAGAAGAATTCAAAGGCACCCCTAGTCAAAGTCAAAATGCTAAGCCCACGGTTACTGGGCTATCAGAAAAGTCATGACACATGTTTGCACAGAAAAACACAGGACAATATGGCTTGCCTTTTCCGACAGCCCAATAGATGTGCTCCAAGCTGAGGTCTACCCCACTCTCCAGCTGTCCTCTCAGTCCCAAGGTGCAGTGCAAACTTGGCACCTCCCAGGTTCCATTCCTCCAGAACTGCACCGGCACTGGCTGTCCAGTATGTTCCTGACCCGAGGAACTTCCTCCCTGCTCTCTCGAGTCTTTTCACAGAAACAGATGTGCAGCTTGGCAGAGAAGCCAGCCAAGAGCTGAGGAACCAGACGGCCGCCTAGATGCTGGTAGGGCCCGGCCTGGAGAGAGCTGGAAAACCTTGTAGACATTATTAAAAACCATGCATCAAGAAAAAAAAAAATCAATCAGTAAGCCTTCTGTTCCTTGGTGGTCCCAGAAGAGCATGAATCCTGCTTTCTAGAAGTGGGAGATATTACATTATCTTGGGGGATGCCTGGCCGCTTTGCGGCACAGAGCCCAACAGCATCTGAGCGCGCGCGCACACACACACACATACACACACAAAACTCCCCAGCCCACAGCAGAGGGAAGGCCAGTCTTCCTGGCTCCCAGGCCTTCTCTGTCACTCTGGCTGCCTTTCCATCATAGCCCCAGAAGACAGGTTCAATGGTGCTATTCCCTGAAGCTCCCCACCGTCTACAGCCAGGTTCAGCAAACCAAGCCCAAGGCCAATCTAACCTGCCCAGTTTCTTTTATAAACAGTGTTAATGGAGTCCTGCCATTAACCGATTTGCATATTGTACAAGGCAGCTTCAGGGTGAAAAGGGCAGAGCTGATACTGCAGAGCCTAAAATATTTGCTCTGAGGGTGGGGGTGGGAGGGGTAGAGCTCCTTAGAGGAAAAAATAAAAGCCTTGTGTCTTAGTCTGTGTGCTCAGGACAAGCTGGGAGAAAAGGAGCAATAAAGGACCAAAGCCTGGAGGGGTGTGTGTGTGTGTGTGTGTGTGTGTGTGTGTGTGTGTGGCTTCACCCCAGTTGAGAGGTGTGTGTGTGTGTGTCTGTGTGTGGCTTCACCCCAGTTGTCTCAGGGTGCTGAGCCTCTGATCTCATAAAGCCCAAGGCAAGGCTACAATCGGGCTGTGGAACCAGCCGCAGGCAACTCTGCCTTCTTTTTAAAAAAATTTAAAAAATATTTGTTTTCCCTTTTGTTGCCCTTGTTTTTTTATTGTTGTAGTTATTATTGTTGTTGTTATTGACATCACTGTTGTTGGATAGGACAGAGAGAAATGGAGAGAGGAGGGGAAGACAGAGACGGGGAGAGAAAGACAGACACCTGCAGACCTGCTTCACCGCCTGTGAAGCGACTCCCCTACAGGTGGGGAGCTGGGGGCTTGAACTGTGATTCTTACGCGGGTCCTCGCACTTCGCGCCAATGTGCTTAACCCGCTACACTACACTCAACTCCGGCAACTCTGCCTTCTTAAAAGTGGCTGTTTTCTTAATCCAACTGTTGCAAATGCCTGAATTGGCTCCTCTGGGATTCCCGCTGAGCCCGGTGCTTTCTGGGGCTTCCCCTGCTCTGGTTCTTGTTGAAAGGGTTGGAACCATCTCCTCTGTGCCTCTTGGCTGTCATTGTCCCTGTTACCTCTGTTGCTGTCCCCTCTCCTGGCACCTTCATAATACTCCTCCCTCGACCTTTACTGCTAAGGGGCCCCCTGACGTGTAAGTTCCTCCGGAGAGATCCAGTTCAGATCCAGGTACAGACCCTGAAGCAGTTTAATTTGTGAGACAACTCCCCCTTCCCCCACCATGTTTGCCTGGGGTTGTAACTGGTGCTTGGTGAAGAGGGAAAGGATGTTCAGTGAACTTATACTCCAGGAGAAGATGCTTCTTGTGGTTGTTTTTCCATTTGTGCCTTCTCCCACTGGCCTTGAGGAATGTGCATGTGTGTGCGTGCGTGTGTGCGTGCGTCTGTGTGTGTGTCTGTGTGTGTATGAGTGCCCCTCATCATCTTCTGAAATAGCTTCCTTTTAGCAAACCCTGAGCCCCGTGTGAAAGGTCTGGGGTGGCTGGACAATGGGCACTTCGCCATCCTCACCCTGTGGCCTGAAGGTGCTATCTTTCTTCCCAGAGTGGACCTCCCTCCCATCAAGCTCCCTCTTTCAAGGCCAACCTCAGTGCTGTGGTTAAAAATGTACAGCTTCGGGAGCTGCACAGTAGCGCAGCGGGTTAAGCACACGTGGCACAAAGCACAAGGACGGCATAAGGATCCCGGTTCGAGCCCCGGCTCCCCACCTGCAGGGGAGTCGCTTCACAGGCGGTGAAGCAGGTCTGCAGGTGTCTGTCTTTCTCTCCCTCTCTCTGTCTTCCCCTCCTCTCTCCATTTCTTTCTGTCCTAGCCAACAACAACGACCACAATAAAACAACAAGGGCAACAAAAGGGAATAAATAATAAATAAATATTAAAAAAAAAGTACAGCTTCTGGGGGTCAGGTGGTAACACACTGGGTGAAGCATACATAGCATGAAGCACAAGGATCTGCGCAAGGAGCCCAGTTTGAGCCCAGGGCTCCCCATCTGCAGGGAGGTCACTCAGCAATCGGTGAAAAAGGCCTGCAGGTGTCTGTCTTTCTGTCCCCCTCTCTGTCTTCCCCTCTTCTGTCAATTTCTTTTTGTCCTATCCAAAACAACAACAGCATCAGCAATAACAGTAACAACAACAACAATAATAGCAACAACAACAGTGAACAAAAAGATGGTTGCCAGGAGCAGTGGATTCGTAGTGCAAGCACTGGACCCCAGTGATAACCCTGGAGGCAAATATATATATATATATATATATATGTACAGCTTCTGTGGTCCAGGAGGTAGCACAGTGGATAAAGCATTGGGTTTTCAAGCGCATGTACCAAAGTGATATCTGCTTCTTTCTCTCTCTCCCTCTATATTTGTCACTAATAAGTAAATTAAATACAATCTTTTAAAAAAAATGTAGAGTTTCCTGGGATCTTCCTTCATTTCCTCCTGTCTTTAAGAGAAATCGACTTCTTTTCTGTGTCTGAGACAGAATTCTTTGTTTCTCTTTTGACGTGGAGGGGCTGATCTTCAGAGGGAAAGAGGGCAGGAATGTCTCTGATCTTACTGAATTCTCTATGCTCCCACACCCCACCACGGAGAGAATTTACGGAAAGATTTAAAAAAAAAACAAATCCAGTGGCAAGTACCATCCTGGGAGTCAAAGAAGGAGAGATAGAGAAAAAAAAAGGGGGAAGGGGGGAGAGGCCACATGAAGGTAGAGGCTAGGGCTGGAATTCTGCTGCCTACCGCCAAAGGCTACCTGGGTATCCGAGTCTGGAAGGGGCAGGGCGGGACACAGCCCAGGAGGCTTCAGAAGGAGGGCTGTGTCTTAGTGAGACTTTGAACTTCAGGCTCCGGGCCTCTTGAAGCCCTGTTTGTGGTGGTTCTTGCTGCCAGTGGCCCCAGAAAATAAATGCAAAGGCCAGGCATCCGGAACACCTGGAGAAACTGTCTGCCAGGGACAGGGGTAGTAATTACAGCAGAGAAAAAAGTGAATGTAATGACAGCCTAGTGAGGGCTCAGAAGGAGATGGGCTGGGGGGCAGGCTGGATGGTAAGGGGGAGTGCAGACAGAAGAGACAGGGTCTCTGGGAAGAACCTGGCAAGGATGACAGCAGGGGAGGGAGCAGTGATATCTGGCACAGCATCTGTGGCCTCATCTGAATCCTGGTCCTGGCCTTGGCCTCTAGCGGTTTCTTCCCTCCCCTCCCCCCACAGATGGGTGACCTTTCTAAAGCTCCAATACGAAGCATCACCCTTTCAAAGGTGTAGGGGCCAGGTGAGCCCAGGATGCAAGGTGGTTAACATTAATTCCTGTTGTTCAGAACAAAGAATGTGGGGTGGGGGTTGGAGAAGAGCACTAAGCGACAACTGCACTTTTAAACTGAGGTCAGATTCCAAAGTCTGTTGCCCTTCCTGCGGGCTTCCAAGGGCGCCCTTCTTCCTCTTGCTCAAAAGCCTCCAAGGATTGCACACTAAAAAAAAAAAAAAGTAAAGGGGGCTGGGCGGTAGCGCAGTGGGTTAAACACACATGGCGCAAAGCCCAAGGACCAGCGTAAGGATGCCGGTTTGAGCCCCTGGCACCCCACCTGCAGGGGGTTCACTTCACAGGCAGTGAAGCAGGTCTGCAGGTGTCTATCTTTCTCTCCCCTCTCTGTCTTCCCCTCCTCTCTCCATTTCTCTCTGTCCTATCCAACAACGAGGACAACAAACATCAATGGCAACAGCAAAAGCAACAAAAGGGGAAACATAGCCGCTAGGAGCAGTAGATTCTTAGTACAGGCACCAAGCCCCAGCAAATAACCCTGGAGGCAAAAAAAAAAAAAAAAGGTAAATACTTTAATACTTTATAGTAGATGACTTGGTACCCCTAGCCCTCTGATTTCTACCTAAGTCTTTTTTTCCCCCCAGATTGACTGCCACTCTCCATCGGGAAGTTTCCAGTCCACATACCTAGTGGGCTCTGTTTACCACCTCTATGTTCCTGTTTTTAGTAGTCACATTATCCTGCACATAAATTTGTTAGAGAAAATACAATAGACAGAGCACTGTTATACAGAATATCACACTGCCACGGCTTGCTTTGAGCCCTGCTCTGTTCTGCACAGATGTCAGCAGCCTGTCTCTACACTAGCCCCATGAGGCAGGTGTCAGCGATCGGACGCATCTGGTACCCAGGACTCAGGACCCTGACCCAAGATGGGGTGAAGGGGTTCCTCTGTATGCTGAACCCCATTCCACTCTATCACGCCATTCTCTTTTCCTGTTAAGAACCGTAACATGGGTCAGGTGAGTGTGCACCCCGTTAAACGCACACTAAGTACTAAGCACTAAGTACTAAGCACAAGGATCTGGGTTCAAGTCCCGGCTCCCCACCTGCATTGAAGATGCCTCACAAGTGGTGAAGCAGGTCTACAGGTGTCTATCTTTCTCTCTCTGTCTCCAGCTCCCCTCTCAATTTCTCTTTGTCCTGTCCAATAAAATGGGGGGGGGGGGGAAATGGCCGCCAGGAGTGGTGGATTCGTAGGACCGGCGTTGAGCCCCAGCAATAACCTTGGAAGCAACAAAAAGAAAAAGAAAAAGTAATGCTAACTAATTTCTGTGTGGTTTTTAGTGGTCTTGCAAAATACTCACGTGTATTTCATTTTCCTAAAAAAAACTGCCCTGACCAACGCTTCTATCCTCCTTTCCCTATAATGAAAGGATGCAGGATAGGACAGGGCAGGGCAGGGCAGGGCTGGGCTGGGCTGGGCTGGCCTGGGCTGGGGGAAGGAGGCAGGGAGACACTGACCATCATCTCCACCGGAGCCCACCACCACCTGACTAACTCAAAGAAACCAAAATCTAGCTGTCCAGAACAGTGAACTTGCTATAACTGCAGGACAAACTGCCTGGCTGTGGGTCACTGGAGCTAAGCTTCCCCTGAGAACCAGCCACAACCAGGGATGTGTCCCATGGTGGATCCTACCCAAAGGAAAAAAAAAAAAAGCCTTCTCCCCCATCCCAGAACTTCAGTCAATGCTCTTCTGTGTAATCTGATTTCTCGGGCCTTAGGAATGGGCTTGGGCAGAAGTCACAGGGCACAGAGCTCTGCCAAGTCTCCCCCCCCCCCCCCCCCCGGGACACAGCCCTGGGCCCAGCAATTTATTAGGAGACAGGAGTCACCCAAGCTCAGTTATCACACAGTGCCAGCCTGCGCCAGAAACAATACTGCCTTTCAAATTGTTTTCCGCTTGGGACAGAGGATTTATAAACTGAACTGGTGACTAGGAACATAAAGCCAGGCCGCAAAGACTAAACGCCTTGTTCTGAGGGAGCCTGGTTTAATATCATCCTGATAAGATAAACACAGATATAAACATCATGACTCGCTGGAGGTGGGGTGTTTTTTTGTTTGTTTGTTTGTTTTTTTGTTTTTTCCATAGACAGGCTCCATGTCTGCATTTACATATGCACAGACTGACATGGAAAGGGGAGGACAACTGCTTTTTCAGATCAAACGGAGAAGAAAAAGCCATTTCCCCCCCTGTAGCTCATTCCAGAAAGGAAGTTAGGTTTCACTGTGAATAGGCAAGCTTGGTCTCTCTCTAAACAGTTCTGAAACAAGCTGAGCTGGTTCCTTCAACAAGAGTCACCTCTAACATGGTGTTTCCCACATCTGCTGCTGTTGACTAGTGATGACGCCAAGAACTGCACATCTGAGGCTAGACAGAGCTCACCTACACTCCTGGAAGGTGACAGATTACTTTTCTTTCTTTCTTTCTTTCTTTCCTTCTTTCTTTCTTTCTTTCTTTCTTTGCCACCAGGGTTATCACTGGGGCTTGACGCCAGCACTACAAATATACAACTCCTGGCAGCCAACTTTTTCGTTTTATTGGCTAGGACAGAGAGAAATAGAGAGAGGACGGGGAGATACAGAGAGGGGAGAGAAAGATACCTGCAGATCTGCTTCACTGCTTGTGAAACGTCCTCCATACAGGTGGGGAGCTAGGGGGCTTTAACCCGGATCCTAAGGACGTCCGTGGGCTTAGCACTATGTGTGCTTAGCTGAGTGTACTACCACCTGTCCCCGCTCCCAATTCTGTTAATAAAAGTGTGTGTGGGAGAGAAGAGAAGAGAGAGAGAGAGAGAGAGAGAGAGAGAGAGAGAGAGAGAGAGAGAGAGGGCATGTGCACTACTTTTGGCTGAATGTTGATACTGGGTGATGACTATGTGGGGATTTATTATTATAGTACATTATCGTCTTTCTTGTATGTTTATATTTTGGTTGACAGGCAATGGCTGAAAACCGCTCTGCCTCCTATCCCCTCATTCATTCCATCAACAAATGTGAACTTACACCATATGCTGTCCTAGGTGCTGGCACTGTCCCCAGACTTCAAATGTTCCTTCTGGGTGAACCCCTGGGCACATTTCCTTGACAATGAAGGGGTGGCTCTGTGGTAGCCGTGAGGGTCTTTTGGAAAAATAATAACAAACAAACACAAAAACCTCTGAACTTGGTTGTGGGTACAGAAGTGGGGCAGTTCTAACTTGGTCTCTTGGGCATCTGGTCTTAACTCCTCAAGTTCTGCCCAGGATGGACGGAAAGGGGCTTCAGGAAGTCCTCACAGAGTGTTCTGGGATTTGCATATCAATGTCACTTATGTATTTCTTTTTGCTTTCAGGGTTATTGCTGGGGCTCAGTGCTAGCACTATGAATCCACTGCTCCTGGAGGCCATTTTTTCCATTGAACTGGATAGGATCAAGAGAAATTGAGAGAGGAGAGGGAGATAGAGAGAGACAGAGAAAGAAAGACACCTGAAGACCGGCTTCACAACTTGTCAAACTTCCTTCCTGCAGGTGGGGAGCTGGGGCTTGAACCCAGATCCATGAGTAGAGTCCTCGTGCTTAGTACTGTGTACACTTAACCAGGTGTGCCGCCACCTGGCCCCCTAATGTCATTTATCAATGACAGTCATGGATGGTGGATACAGCATAATGGTTATGCAAAGACTTTAATGCCTAAGTCTCCAAAGTCCTGGGTTCAATTCCCCACACTACCATAAGCCAGAGCTGAGCAGTGCTCTGATTTCTCTTTATATATACATCTTTCTCTCTCTCTTATACATCTCTCTCTCTCTCTCATATTAAAATAGCATATATTTAAAAAAATAGTAATGATAACAAATCCTTCCTAGTCCCCGCCCTCTAAAGTCTAAAAGTATTTCCAGTTGGGGGTCCCACCCATCTTTCCCCTTGAGGCATGCTGCAAACAGGACAAACGACCGTCTGTCTGGTTTCTAAAGGTCTCTGGAGGATGGAGAGACAGGCTAACAACAGCATGCTCAGCCCAGGGCCAGGGGACACAAAGCCTTCTGCACACGTGTCAGAGCTCACAGGCAGGCCACACACAGCCACCACAGGAGGCTGCTTTCAGGGCCTGGGCTCTGGTGGTGCCCCCTGCTAACTAGCAGACCACAGGTGACCCCATGGAGAAAGGGGGTGCTCTGAAGTCACACTGCAGGCACCTGTGGCCAGACAGGAAGGGAGTCTGGGGTTTCTTTGAGAACACCACCTCACTGCAGGGGGGGGGGGTGCTTTTGTGAGCTCTCTGCAAAGGAAAGTCAAAAGCGGTGGTGTGCCTGGTTAAGTGCACAAGGACCTGGGTTCGAGCCCAGGTCCCCACCTGCAGGGGGAAAGCTTCACGAGTGGTGAAGCAGGGCTGCAGGTGTCTCTCTGTCTCTCTGCCCTCAAGCTCTATCCAATAATAAATAACTAAATAAAGGTTTAACACTTTTTTTAAACCTTTATTTACTTATTTATTCCCGTTTGTTGCCCTTGTTTATTGTTGTAGTTATTGTTGTTTTTGTTATTGATGTCATCGTTGTTGGATAGGACAGAGAGAAATGGAGAGAGGAGGGTAAGACAGAGAGGGGGAGAGAAAGACAGACACCTGCAGACCTGCTTCACTGCTTGAGAAGCGACTCCCCTGCAGGTGGGGAGCCGGGGGCTTGAACCAGGATCCTTAGTCTGGTCCTTGTGCTTCGCGCCACATGCACTTAACCCACTGCGCTACCGCCTAACTCCTCCCCCCCAATTTTTAAAACTTTTTTTTAATCTTTATTTATTTGATAGAAACAGCCAGAAATTGAGAGGGGGGGATAGAGAGAGGAGAT
Organism: Erinaceus europaeus; assembly: GCF_950295315.1. Lineage (NCBI taxonomy): Eukaryota > Metazoa > Chordata > Mammalia > Eulipotyphla > Erinaceidae > Erinaceus > Erinaceus europaeus. The sequence goes on from NC_080173.1 coordinate 9,410,709, forward strand.
AGACACCTGCAGCATTGTTTCACCACTTGTGAAGCTTTCCCCCTGCAGGTGGGGACAGGGGGCTCAAACTTGGGCCCTTGCACACTATAATATGTGCGCTCAACCAAGTACACCACCACCCGGCCCCTCCAAAATTTTTTTTTAATGTGGACCCTTTGCTGTGCATAAGCTTTTCAGTCTGATATCATCCCATGGGTTTGTTTTTTGTTTGTGTCCTCCTTATTGTTGGGTGCCAGTCTTTGAAGACATTTCTGAAGCAAAGATCATCAAGTGTTCTGCCGATGTTGTCTCCTTTGTTTATGGTCTACTATCCACATCTTTGATCCAGTTGGAGTTGACTTTTGTGTGTAGTCATATGCATACTTCTGCACATTTCAACCTGAGAAATTTGTGGGTGTGATATATTGCACCAAAGCAAAGAAACTGAGCAAGGGAAGGTGTGTGTGTGTGTGTGTAGGGGGTGGCTCTGGGGTCCTGGTACATGATGATAGAAAAGAATGATGATAGAAAAGAATCTAAGTATCTAAGTTGAGGGGTGAAAATGTTTTGCAGACACCTGTCACAGGGAGAAAGGAAACTAGATCCCTGTGTTAAGAACTGTATTATAAACCATTATACTGATCAAAGAAAATGCAGACCCCTGCGATCTATGCCAACCAGTTTCCAAGTCTGTTCCGGTGTGTTGAAGATTCTTGAAGTGGCTGGTTCTATGGCAGGAACCAGGTCAGACTGGAGGGCTGGCTTCTGCTTGAGGGCTAGGAAAGTGGCTCAGAGGTGCAGTGCTTATCATGCACGTATGAGGCCCTGGGCTTGATTCCCAGCATCATGTAAGTGCGTCCGTGTTTCAGACGAGCTAATTCCATGGATGGCGGAGCAGGGCTTTGTACTCATTCTCTCCTAGTGTCTCTTGCTATTCATTTCACTCTAATAATAATTTTCTATAAGGCAGCTAATCACTGCTGGTGAGAATGCAAACTGGCACAGTCCCTTTGGAAGACTGTATAGGGAGTCCTTAAACATATAAAAAATGGAAGTATCTTATCACCCAGCAATACCACTCTTAGACATTTCTCTAATGGACCCTCAAACACTTATCTGAAGGGACATATCCCCTCCTATATTCATAGCTGCATTATTCACAATAAGCAGAGAGGGCAAGCAGCCTAAATGCCCATCAACAGATGACTGGTTAGAGAAGTCATGTGTTGTTTTCAATGGGTTATGTTGTTTTCGCGGGGCTGGCTTCACGGGCGGGTAACAGACAACCAGGGACTCATGGTTGAGCTGTAGGCAGTATCTCTTTATTCATGCAGGATGCAGCACAATCTAAGATGAGTTAAGCTAAACTCAAGGTAAAGTACTCTAAAACTCACAATGCTATCTTTATATATACTTCTCAAGTAGGGTGGAAACAGGATGTGACATAGAGAGGGTGGAGAGAAAAGTGACTGGTGAAAATCAGGGTGTGACAAAGAAGGGATCAGGGTGTGACAAGGAGGGGGGTGGAGCAAAAACATATCATGAAACAGTGGGGATTGAACCAATGCCCTGGAGGGAGGTGCTTGTTAACAGCGGTTATGTAAATAGAATGAAGTGGTTATGTAAATAGAATAGTGTTAAGCAGGGGGGATTTAAACCAAATGAAACAGAAGGGGTCTCATGCATACCAACAATTCCCCCTTTCTTTTTAACTAATGGCCATTATGGGGTGAACAGAAACATATATCGTACAGGCGTTTTCAAAAGAACTGGCATATGACATGGAAAACAAAATAGGCGAGCAGCAATAACCAGTGTGATGCCAAGGGGAGCTTTTCTTGTCTCAAAGGGCAAGGCCTAGCAGGCGAAAGGGCATTTCTTGCCTCTGGGAGCGCTTCATGCCTCTGGGGGCATCTCTTGCCTCAAAGGGCGTTTCCTGCCTCTGTGGGCATCTCTTGCCTCTTGGGGCGCTTCATGCCTCTGTGGGCATAACCTAACAAGGAGGGGGAGTTTTCTGCCTCTGTGACAGAGCCTGCAGGCGAGGGGACATGGTCTATAAAGTCTCAAGGCAATTGGCTGAAGTTAGTCTTTGAGAAACACAGCAGCGTGTACCAGTAAGTCCGATGGAGGTGTCAGTCCAAAGCAGCTGACCACAGAAGAAAATGCCAGAGGATGAAATGCTGCACGTCTGTCTTGATGGGGAATGTCGGCCACCAGAATTCTGCTTTTCTGTAGAGAGTGAGCTTTCGAGTCTGTGAATCTGTTTCTTCAGGTCGTGCCAGGTCACATCATTGGTTTCCGGGGGCAATGTCAGAGAACAGGGGTCCAAATGGATTTTCAGAAATTTTCATTTGAGTAGATGCTTTTTCATGTGAAGACTTGACAGCTGAAATTCACTTGTCAAACAAAACTTGTAGCAGATTAGAAGTTTACTATAATTGATAACTCCTTTATAATTGGAAGTCCTTTCTAGTATGATTTTAAGGTTGTTTAAACAGCTTAAACTCAATAAAATGTGGAAAGGTAAACAGAAGAACCACGGTTAAAAGCCTCAGGCATGAGAATAAGTAACATAATCATTGCACTATCTGCCCCACCCATAACTCATACGGTTTCCAGGATTAAACGTTTCAGATTCATGTCAAGACGTAAAAGAGAAATCAAAGGAGGGAAAAAAACAATTTTTTGGATTGTTTCTGGATGTCTCTAGAAATCATGGCTGCATCCAGCATTTTTTTTTTAAGTCAATGCCAAACAAAAATTCAGTCATTCAAATCATTCTCTTATGAAACGCAACTTGAACCAGACTATCAAGATCTCAACATGTAGGATTAAGAATCCCCGGAGGACGTCCTAGTCCAAAAAGGTCCTCGAAATTCCATTTAGGGTGCTTCTGACTGTTCTTGCTGGATTGCTTCAGGCACCCATTTTTAAAAGCGTCTTCCCATTGAAGAAAGAATCCAATCAGGAGAGTAGAACTAACCATACTTGGGAACTGCCAGGGTACTCGAGAATGTTCTTCAAATTAGAGTAGTCCTTCTCCACGGGAAACATTCGAGAAGAAGTCCAGAAAGTCCCAAGGGAAATCCCCATGCATATCCCAAGGTCTACGATCACAGTCATAAAGAACCAAACTGTGGCCCGGAGCAAAATGTAGTCCTTTTCCTCAGGAAACATGGGAGAGGGAATCCAGAAAGTCCAAGGAGAAATCTCCGTGCATCTCCCAAGCTCTATGATCCCGGTCATAAGAAACCAAAGTTCCCGGTCAGGGAACCGAAATGTGGCCCAGAGTAAAATGTTCCAGAGACAGACTAACTGTCTCATGATGAAACAGTAGAGGCTTTGGCAAACCTCTTCATAAGTAGAAGAGAAGACCATAGTGCATAGGTAGGCAAAGTCTTCACTTATCTGGGAGTTGCACAGGTCTGGTCCCACGTTGTGGCGCCATATGTTGTTTTTGATGGGTTATGTTGTTTTCGCGGGGCTGGCTTCACGGGCGGGTAACAGACAACCAGGGACTCATGGTTGAGCTGTAGGCAGTATCTCTTTATTCATGCAGGACGCAGCACAATCTAAGATGAGTTAAGCTAAACTCAAGGTAAAGTATTCTAAAACTCACAATGTTGTCTTTATATATACTTCTCAAGTAGGGTGGAAACAGGATGTGACATAGAGAGGGTGGAGAGAAAAGTGACTGGTGAAAATCAGGGTGTGACAAAGAAGGGATCAGGGTGTGACAAGGAGGGGGGTGGAGCAAAAACATATCATGAAACAGTGGGGATTGAACCAATGCCCTGGAGGGAGGTGCTTGTTAACAGCGGTTATGTAAATAGAATGAAGTGGTTATGTAAATAGAATAGTGTTAAACAGGGGGGATTTAAACCAAATGAAACAGAAGGGGTCTCATGCCAACAGTCATGGGATACATATTCCGTGGAATACTACTCTGCAATCAAAAAGATGATGCTGTGTCCTTTGGGACAAAAAGGAACTGGAGGTGATGATGTTTAGAAAAATAAGTAGGAGGGCCCGGTGGTGGCGCACCAGGTTGAACACATTTGTTACAATGTGCAAGGACTCAGGTTCGAGCCCCTGCTCCCCACCTGCAGGGGGGGAGAGCTTTGTGAGTGGGGACGTAGAGCTGCAGGTGTCTCTGTCTCTCTCTCTCCCCCTTCCCACTTGATTTCTGGCTGTCTCTATCCAATAAATAAATAAATAAATAAATAATGATAATAAAAATTTTTAAAAAGAAAGATAAGTAGAGATGAAAGACAAATACCAGATGGTTTCACTCATATGTGGCATCTAGAGATTTGATTTACATGAACTTGCCAAAACAAAAAACGATAATCCAAGCAAAACAGAAGCGAGCAAACTGTCAAACTCGTGAGAACTCTGGTGGTCATCTTTGGAAGGCGGGAGGTAGGAGGGTAGAAATACAGAGCTTTGGTGGTGTTGATGGACTTTTTCCTTCCTTATCTTTCAGATCAAGAAAGAAGGCAAGATAGCACAGCACATATACACTGTGGCCTGGCCCATCCATGTGGTGCTAGGGCCCAGACCTTGCAATCCGATACCTGTGCATTTAGAGATCTGGGAGCAACAGAGAAAACTGAAATGGACCACGGGGTCTTTTGAGGCCCCTGGACTATGTAGGGGTTATGGTATTTCTCCTTCTTCTGCCTCTTCTTCCCACTCAGGCTTATTTCACAGGCTATTCTGCAACTGTTAAGAATGGGGGTGATGTGCTTGCTCTTTCTATAACCCAGGAGGAGAGAGACAACAGAAACTCTGTACAGCAAGATCAAATCCTTCTCTAGTCCAGTTCCAACCTGCAGAGACTTTCACAGTCAAGCCGTGCGCTGAACGGAGCTGGGGATCATTCAATCACAACCGCTCTGTGGGGCAAGAGAAGGGGGGAGCATTATTTTAAGGAAGCCAAAGGGCAGTGTTGGGGGGCTGACTGGACATTTTCCTGCAGGAGTGGAGAGAGCACAAGCAGAGGTGGTCCTCGTGCTTAGGCTTCAGAGGCGTCTTTGCGCTGAAGGACTCCCAGCATTGTCACTCACATTCTTTGTCTTGACCACAGCGTGAACAGATCTGTGAGACACAGGTTGAGGTTTCCTATTTCTGCTTTTTCAGACAAGCTAAAGCAAGTTTGCCGTTTTTCTTTCTTTAATAAATCTTATTTATTTATTATTGGGTAGAGGCAGACACTGAGATGGAAGGCGGAGGTAGAGACTGAGAAAGAGACAGCGAGACACCTGCAGTCCTGCTTCACCACTCATGAAGCTTTCCCTCTGCAGGCGGGGAGCAGGGGCTGAAATGTGGGTCCTTGTGCATTGTCATGTGTGTACTCAGCCAGGTACACACTGCCTGGCCCTCTAAGGTAAGCTTTTCTAATGCCAAACTGAAGGTTTGCACAGATCTGTAGATACACAAGAAAACTAAAACGGGGAGTCAGGCGGTAGCGTAGCGGGTAAAGCGCACATGGCGTGAAGCGCAAGGACTGCCATAAGGATCCTGGTTCGAGCCCCCGGCTCCCCACCTGCGGGGGGGGGAGGTGGGTGTCGCTTCACAGGCGGTGAAGCAGGTCTGCAGGTGTCTGTCTTTCTCTCCCCCTCTCTGTCTTCCCCTCCTCTCTCCATTTCTCTCTGTCCTATCCACGATGACATCAACAACACCAACAATCATTACAACGATAAAACAACAATGGCAACAGGAGGGAATAAATAAATAAATAAATATTAAAAACAAAAAAGCGGAAGAAAACTAAAACAATGGAGGGATAGTAGCTACCAAACTATACTGGTTGAGGAACAGCAAGGAAATGGTGAGTCCTGGAGAGATCCTGTCCCCTCTACCTACAAGTTTATCTCAAGAGAAGTAAGTTTTAGGAGAGCATGGGGGATGTATGAACCACTTTGGCAGGAACGGCCGATGACTTGTGAATGAATGAGTAGCTTCATGGAATGACTTCCTCTAGGAGTTATTTATTCATCACAATGCCCCACCCCCCAACTTGCCATTAGGGGCTCTGGAGGATGGGCTGGGAGGATGAGGGTGGCTAAGAGTTGGCCCGTCCGTCGTCTCCTCTACTTGAAGTCCACAGAAAGAGTTGTGCATCACAGCAGACAGAAGCCCCTCTCCAGGCTGAGTGACTGCAGCTTTCCGCGCATGCTCACTGCAGCAGCAACCCCCTGCCCGGGCCAGTGACCACCCAAACACAGGGAGAGGAAGCGAAGCCACGTCCTCCCAGGACTGCACTGTCCATATCATTTTTCTTTCTTTTACTGGTGTTGCCAGGGCTTGACAGTTCCGGGTTGACTTTCTTTTTCCAGACAGAGAGAGCAAGACAGAGAGGGAAAAGAAAAGGAACACAGCACCAAATCTTCCTGCAGTGCAGCTGGGGCCGGGCTCAAACTTGGGCCATGTGCTCTCTGGGTGAGCTACTCCCCCAGCCACATTCGTTTCTTCTTCGTTTTCTTCTGCATCTCCATCATCATCTTCTTCTTCTCCTCCTCCTCCCTACTCTTCTCCTTTTTGCATTATCTTTATCTATTTACTGGATAAAGACAGCCAGAATTTGAGAGAGAAGGGGGTGATAGATTGGGAGAGAGAGACAGAAAGATACCTGCAGCCCTGCTTCACCACTCACAAAGCTTTCCTCTTGCAGGTGGGGGCTGGGGGCTGGAACCCAGGTCCTTGTGCATTGTAACATGTGCGCTCACCCAGGTGCACCACCACCCAGCCCTGCCATATTATTTTCCACTGGTATCACACCCCTCCAGAAGACCTCAGCAAGTTCCGGCTCCCTAGAGCTCTGGGTTTCCAGCTCAGTGCCGCTCCTGGGACGTCTAATTAGAGGGTGAGCGACCCACCTGGCAGATGGGGCTCCAGGTGTCTGTGAGCTGCTTGAATCCAACACACAGCTGCCCGTTGACACCCCGGTTTCAGGTATAGGGTGCCATTGTGTTTGTTTTCCTGCTGATTGAATTACTCATTTGTCCATTTCCCAGAAACAATCTTTTTTTATTTATTTATTTTTTTTGAATGCACTTAGAAACCCGAGTCACTGTGGTTTGTCTGGACTGGTTTCTATTTGTGGAGGAGGGTTCGTTAGTCTAGGGCAGAGGGAAAAAGTTACAAAATGCTTGGACCCTTGGCATCCTGTCACATATCCCTACAAGATCCCTACAGTTCTCTCCAGGAATCAGGATGCTTCAGGACACACCTCTATTCCATTTGGAAACCCTTCGTGGAACAGGGGGAGGGCAATTTCAAGTCTGCAGTGGTCCTAAATGACCCTCAGTTCACAAAGAACACTGGCAAAGAAGGAACACGAGACACACCACAAGTGCTGTGGCAAAACAAATAATTACCGAACCTGTTGATAAACACAGCCGAGAAGACAAACGAATCCAGCGTGTTCACTCACGCACATCAGACAGCATTTAATCCCACCCCGTCTCTGCTTTTCCTCTACCCCATGACCCAGGTTGGCGCTTATTTAATTTCTGTTTACAGTGTGGGTCTCATGGGGATGGAAGGAAAGAGAGAGGCCTGGTTGGAGAGCCAGAGAAGACTCGCTTTCCTGGGAGAGTGCTCTGAAGACTAGAGGTTCTCAATGTAACAGTCACAGGGGCCAGGCGGTAGTGCACCCGGTTAAACACACATAGTACTAAGTGCAAGGACCTGCACAAGGTTGGGGGTTCCAGTCCCCACTCCCCACTCCCCACTGATGGTCATTACACCAGGTTGGCTCAGGTTGAGTTCTCTCCCCCATGACGCAACCTGACACCCCACCTGCAGGGGGGGGTCACTTCACAAGCGATGAAGCAGGTCTGCGTGTGTCTGTCTTTCTCTGCCCCTCTCTGTCCCCCGCCCCCATCTCTCTCAATTTCTCTCAGTCTCTATCCAATAAAATGGATAAAATGGCCCCCAGGAGCAGTGGATTCCTAGTGCCAGAAACAAGCCCCAGCGATAACCCTGGAGGCAAAACAAACAAACAAACAAACAAAAACTAGTCGTCAGGTGACTCGATTAAACCTGTTTATTAGCCCAATGAAGTCAGAGTCACTGCCAGGGGGTAATTTAGGCGCCATTATTTTAAAGTTCTTCAGCTGATTCCAAAGTGTAGTCAAGGCTCTGAACCAAGGCCAGAGAGCTACACGAGCCAACAGGGCAGCCACAGGACATGCTGTATTGTTAGGTACTGAAATATGGAAAATCTACATCGAGAGATGCTAGTAAGTTAGATGCAGTGATTCCTTTATTGACTCAATAGGACAGAGGGAACAGGAAGATGGAGAAGAAACACCTGCAACACTGCTTCACTGCTAGTGAAGCTCTCCCCCCTGCACGTGGGAACTGGGGGCTTGAACCTGTTGGTATCTTTGTGTTGGTTTTGCTCCCTTCCCCCTACCTCTGAGAGAAATGGTTTGGCCCTTGCTAGTTTCGAGCCCCGCTTTCTCCCCGCCCCCTATGCTAAGGATGCCCAGAGTCCCAGCAGCACCCGCTGAAGGAGAATGATGGGGAAGCACATGGTGTGGTGATTGGCCCGCTCGTGAATAAAGATTAAACTGCAGCTTCTCAGCCCAGCCGTGTGTCCCTGAGTCTCTGTCTCTGTCTACCGCCGTGACGCTAGCCCGGCCTGCTGGAGGCCCCGAACTTGAACAACAAATGGCGCCCACGTGGACCTGACCTGCGCATCTCTCAGATAAGTGAAGACAATTTGGCTACCTATGCACTTCTGCTTGTGAAGAGATCTCCAAAGGCCTCTGCCCTTTCTTCACGAGACTGTTTCGCTGTTTCTGGAACATTTATCTCTGGACCACTCTGTGGTTTCCACCCAACGCCGGCCCTCAGGAGCCCGCTTTCCGCCTCGTGGAGTGGGGCATTGGGCACCGGCTCCCTCCACGCTGCTCGGCCGCTGGGAGCAGGGCAGCAGACATGGCAGCGCCATGGGGCAGGGCCGCGGCAGCCTATCCTGGCCACCACTCAGTGGCACCTCGGCCCGCGCCTTCTGCACGGCTGGCCTGCCCGCCCTCCTGCTATGAAGTCTAGACGGATCCCGGACCACCCGGAGACCGCGGGCTCCCTGCCGAAACTGGGCCCCCTGGCCGAGATCTCCAGCTTGGGTCTGAAGGCAGACAAGCTAGAATACGCAGAGATTAGTCCAGAGATCGCAGCCTGCAGTTCCTAGAAATGAAGCTGCCCAAGAGGCCACCACTGGATAACGCACTCCCCGAACCGGCTAAGACAGTACAGATCTGAATTCGTGTTTGAAATGACGTCTTCATAACAAAAGTTTCTCTCCTTGTGTATTAAAGACCATGTTTACGTGTGTGTTTAAAGTTTGGTAACATTAACTTTAAGGTTAAGAATGTAACTTTAAGGCTATATTCTTACCAGACAAAGTTAAATGAAAAAGGTTTTCAACGTAATTCTCATAAAGATAAAGTTAACTTACATTTAAAGTCTGAGGTAAAAATTAGTTAACAATCAATATATTTTAACTAAGTTGGTCTAAAAAAAAAATCTGTGCACACCTAGGGTGTGTCTCCATCTTGAATGGGTGTAAGAAAAGGTTAAAAAGATGTTGTTGATATGTAAAACTCTCAAATTCCTTCTCATTTAGAAACATTAGATTGCGCTATGGTTATGCTAATCATTCTCACGCCTGAGGCCTTTTTCTTTCTATGGTTCATGTTTGCCTTTCCACATTTTATTGTTTGAACTTTAAATAGCCTTGGAATCGAGCTGGAAGGGACTTCCAATTGTGATAGAGTTATCAATTGTGGTAAACTTCTAACCTGCTACAAGTTTTGTTTCATAGTAAGTAAATTGCAGCTGTCAAGTTCTCTACAGAAAAGCAGAATTCCAATGGCTGACATTCCCCATCGAGACAGACGTACAACAATTCACCCCCTGGCAATTCTTCGGTGGACATCTGCTTTGTACTTCTATCGGACTCACTGGTACACCTCGGACACTTTGCACAAAACTAGCAGCTTCCCTTATGCTGCTGGGTTTCTCAAAGACTGACTGCAGCCATGCCTTGGGACTCTAGGCCTCACTCTCCCCCCATGCTAGAAAATGCCGTCGAGGCAAGTACGCCCCCCAGAGGCAGGAAATGTTTTTTTTAAGCTGATAAAGTTTTGCCCACAGAGGCAAAAAATGGCCCCCTCAGGCCTTCCCTTGGCAGCACACTGGTTCTTGTTACTCGCTTACATGTTTCTCCATGTTTGTGCCAGTTTCTTTTTTTGAAAATGCCTGTACGATATAGGTTTCTGTTCACCCCACACCCCTGATACTGTGGTCATTTAGTTAAAAAGAAAAGGGGAATATGTTGGCACTCTTCGTGTTGGTTTTGCTCCCTTCCCCCTACCTCTGAGAGAAATGGTTTGGCCCTTGCTAGTTTCGAGCCCCGCTTTCTCCCCGCCCCCTATGCTAAGGATGCCCAGAGTCCCAGCAGCACCCGCTGAAGGAGAATGATGGGGAAGCACATGGTGTGGTGATTTGCCCGCTCGTGAATAAAGATTAAACTGCAGCTTCTCAGCCCAGCCGTGTGTCCCCGAGTCTCTGTCTCTGTCTACCGCCGCGACGCCAGCCCGGCCTGCTGGAGCCTCCGAACTTTAACAACATGAACCCAGGTCCTTGAGCATGGTAATGTGTGCACTCCACCAGGTGAGCCACTGCCTGAGCCCATGTATGAACCTTTCCAGAGTTAGCCTAAAAAAAAAAGTGCAAAGCTACATCCCAAACCAGTCGGTGCTGCTGACGACGTGGGGCTTCTCCGAGTGGAAATCATGTAAGTGTGTGTGAACAGGAACATGTGTGTGGTGAGAAAGAAGCCAGACTCTGGTCTTTAGGCAATGCCCAAGGCATCGCCATTCTCATTTAGAACAGGCACACACATTCCCAGCGGCCTCCCTCCTCTCACCCTCCCTGTGACAGGCAGACTTGTCTGCCATGCACTCGTTGAGTCATGTCTAATTTCTTTTTCTTTAAATTTATTTTATTTTATTTATTTATTTTCCCTTTTGTTGCCCTTGTTGTCTTTTTATTATTGTTGTACTTATTACTGTTGTTGTTCTTATTGATGTCATCGTTATTAGATAGGACAGAGAGAAATGGAGAGAGGAAGGGAAGAACCGGGATCCTTAATGCTGGTCCTTGTGCTTGGCGCCATGTGCGCTTAACCCGCTGCGCTACCGCCCGACTCCCCCCATGTCTAGTTTCTTGCCACCAGAGAGACCGTGATTAGGAAGGCACAGACTGGGGTGTGGAATAACTGTTTCTGAGCAAAAGTTCAACTTTGACATCTCCCTTTCTTTTTTTTTGGTCCATTCTTCTCTAGCATGGCAAAACCTAACCTCAAAGTACAACCAGTTTAATTTTTTAATCTTGATTTATTGGATAGAAACAGCCAGAAAATGAGAGGGTAGAGGAAGATGGAGCAGGAGAAAGACAGAGACACACCTGCAGCCCTGCTTCACCGCTCGAAAAGCTTTCCTCCTGCACGTTGGGACTCGGGGCTTGAACCTGGGTCCTTTTGCATTGTAGCATGTGCACTTAACCAGATGTATCACCACCTGGCCCCTATTTTTTTTTTTTTCAAATCTTCAGCAGATTAGAATAGAAATAGAATTATAGAGTAGGATAGGATAGGATAGGATAGGATAGGATAGGATAGGATAGGATAGGGGAGGGAATCCATCACCAGTGATAATCTCTGCAGAAGACTGACATCCTGGTAATTTTCTGCATCAGACATGGTGGCCCAGTTGCTTGCCAAGACCAGCATACAGAATCAGTCTGCTCCACTCCCGCCTCCACTCCCTGTGGCCAGGTATGAAGTCTGGACCTCTGACAGACAATGGACTGTCCTGAGTGTTCCCAGCAATTTGCATGTGTAATGGCTCAAAATTTGTGTGTCCTCTCCTCTCCTCTTCTCTCCTCCCTTCCCCTCTTCTCTCTCTCTCTAATAAAAGTGAATCTTTACAAACAGAAACCAGCCCCAACCACAAGCACTCACTGGTTCCAGTTGCTCACAAGGCTATGGGTTTTCTTGCTCTTCATTTCCTGGATCCTTTCAATGAAAATCTCTTTTCACTTGGCTACTTTATAAGTAATCTGAATTCAATTCCTCTAGAAGTAACCTGCACTTCCTATCTGAATGACTTTGTGACTTTTTATATATCTTTCTTTTTTTAAAAAAATTAATATTGATTTATTTTGTGTATGTGTGTGTATGCATACACATATTTATCTATCTATCTGAGAAAGAAAGTAAGAGGTCAGAGCACTGCTCTGTTTCTTTCTGTGGTCCTGGGAAGGGCTGAGCTCTGGGTCCTAGGCACACAAGACATGCACTTTATGGCTGAGCCACCCCCTGGCCACCCTAGCTCCCATTACAGATCTATTCCAATGTCAGTAAATGTCAATCTGCAGAAAATACGGGGAGAGCATTTGCAGGGTGTCTTCAATCCAACTAAAATCTTGGATGGCTTGACCAGTGAGCAGCACGTGCGATTCTGAGCTTTGGATTCTCAGTCTGCTTCAGAGGGTTTCCAACTCTTTGCTGGATCTTCTGCAGAGCTTAAAGGTAATCCTCCTCTGGAAAGCTGAGGCTTTTCCTTGTTGCCCCAGCTACAAAGACCCTGGGTCAAAGGATACGCTTTTATGTTTTTAGCTCAACCACAGAAGGAAGCAAATCTGACCACGGGTCAGAGATATGATCAGCGGCAGGATGGAACAGGCCAGGGGCACCCAGGACCAGCAATATGGACAGACAGGACATTGTGAGGGAGGAGGGTGGTGGTGGTGGTGGTGGTGGTGGTGGTGAGGTCATTAAGTACCAGGACAGGATATAAGAAGAGTTAAGTCCCAGTAGGGAAACAGAACTCAAGATTCTGCAGGTAAGTAGGCAATGGGAAAAACAGCACCAAGCGGAGAGCTGAGTGGTGGCACACCTGGTTGAGTGCATGTGTTAACAATGTGAAAGTACCTGGGTTCAAGTCCCCAGTCCCCACCTGCAGGGGAGAAAGCTTCATGAGGGATGAAGCAGGGCTGCAGGTATCTCTCTCTCTCTCCATCCATCTCAATTTCTGGCTGTCTCTAGCCAATAAATAAATAAAGATAATTCACCCAGTAAAGCACATGTTCCTGGCAGCACATGGGAAAACACAGACATAAAAATAAATAAATAAAGATAATAAAAACTTTTTTTTTTTTGCCTCCAAGGTTATCGCTGGGGCTGGGTGCCTGTACTATGAATCCACTGTTCCTGGAGGCCATTTTCCCCATTTTGTTGCCCTTGTTGTAGTTATTATTATTATTGTTGTCATAACTTTTGTTGTTGTTGTTGGATAGGACAGAGCAGGGGAGCCAGGAGCTCGAACCGGGATCCTTATGCCGGTCCTTGTGTTTTGCGCCATGTGCGCTTTACCCACTGTGCTACCACCCAGCCCCATAAAAACAAATTTTAATAGCACCAAGGAGGAAGAACAGATAAACAGCCCAAGGTTTAAGAAGACAAGACAGTCTGAAGAGTCCAGGGAGAGAGAAAGGTAGAGGCAAAGGCCCAGGCTCAGACTGGAAGGAGTTGTGGTCAGAACCTAGGGTGAAAAGTACCAGGGCAGGGTGAGAGGACTTGTGTGTCAAGGTCAGACCGGGAATGGACCAGGATGCAGGTCAAACAGCTTCAGAGACAGAGACCTAAGGCCCAGATCAGAAACTGACTAGCCCAGCAGAAGTAAGGGGTCTGACAGCAGGGCTCAGCTTACTGTTGGACATACTTCACACACAGCAGTAGCCTGCATGTCCCATGGAGGGTTTCAGAGGGCAGGCGACAGGCTCTCCAACTGTCCAGGGGAGCACAGGGGATGTGAAGCAGACTTCCCTTAATGTACATGAGTCGCTTCCCCTCCGCCCCCCATCTCAATGTAATGGCTGAACTGCTGAGTCTCTTCTTCCTACACTGGAATTGCGATCTCTGTGAAAACACTAAGATCTACCCACTGAAATAAATCCCAAGCATAGAAGCGAGTTTCTAGTTGATTTCCTTCTTTTTGTACCTAAGTGGCCTGTCAGGCCTGTGGATTTTGCTAACTATTAAACAGCTCTCAGATCCATCCTCAGAGCTGTCCTGGTATTATCAGCATTACCAGCTAACAATGACTGTTTCCCCCCTCATGTTGGGACTAGCCCAGGTACTTCACAGGTACCATCTTACTTTATCCTCCATCCCACCCCACAAGAAGCAAGGTGCCTCCCACGAGCACATGAACCAATCTCTGCCCTAAGACATACAAGGCCAGGAAACTAGCCTGTCCACACTCTGAAAAAGGGATGAAATGATGCAAATTGTGCATTCGGATCATGAGGATATAGAATTAGAAAGAAATGACAGGTAGGCATTTGTGAAACCCAGTTCAACAACACGCTTCTAAATAACCCAAGGTCTGGGAGGCAGGCGGTAGCGCAGCGGGTTAAGCGCAGGTGGCGCAAAGCGTGAGGACCGGCGCAAGGATCCCGGTTCGAACCCCGGCTCCCCACCTGCAGGGGAGTCGCTTCACAGGTGGTGAAGCAGGTCTGCAGGTGTCTGTCTTTCTTTCTCCTTCTCTGTCTCCCCCATCTCTCTCCATTTCTCTCTGTCCTATCCAACAATAAAGACATTAATAACAAGAATAACTACAACAGTAAAACAAGGGCAACAAAAAGGAAATAAATATTTAAAAAATAATAATAATAATAACCCAAGGTCCAAGGAAGAAACCACAGTGGCCTACCTCTGTTCACCCTCTGGGATTTTCATCAAGAAGTCAGATAAAAACAAGTGTCTGTGAAGATGGAATCAGGACAGGTGAGAATGGAACACGAAGCTTTGCAAAAGCTTCGCAATTCCTCAAATGACCAACCACAAATTTACTACATGACCTAGTAATCCTACTCAATGACCAATCCTGGGTATACACCCAAAAGAATTAAAAAATAATGCCCACGATATGGGCCCTAGGTCAGATCGGTGGGGCTTACAGTTAATGGTATTTATATACTTACCTCATATTTGGGGGCTACTCTCTACCCCTAATCCAGCTTTCTAGTCCTATTCCCAACTCTGACACCATCTTCCCAGACAAAACTTTTAATCTACTTCCAAGTTAGCTGCAGGTCTCAGGCAAAAATTACTAAAGTCGTGGAACATACCTAAAATAGACTTCCTAGCTTCTTCCTACACAAAGACCCCCCTAGTTTCATTTGCTCTATTCCTACTTTTGAATTCCTGTTTATTGAACAGTTTGCTTTATACCTTACTGACTTTCAGCTACCAAGCTGCAGATGCTACCATGATGCTATCCTGACCTCCCTAGGCAGACGGCCTCACCAATGTGTCCAGAACTTCATCTCTCCAGAGCCCTGCCCCAGTAGGGAAAGATAGAAACAGGCTGGGGGTGTGGATTCACCTGCCAACACCCATGTCCAGCAAAGTAATTACAGAAGCCAAACCTCCCACCTTCTGCATCCCCAAAAGGATTTTGGTTCATGCTCCCAGAGGGATAATGAATAGGGTAGCAGCGTTCACTGGGGAGGATGGGACATGGAAATCTGGTGGTGGGAATATGTGTGTAATTGTCCCCTGTTATCTTACAATCTTGTTCATCATTATTAAATCACTAATAAAGAGACTTAAAAAACATAAAAAAGTAATACCCATACAAAACTTGGATGCCAGTATTCACTGTAGTGTTTTATTCACAAGAGTTGAAAAGTAGGAGCAACCCAAACGTCCATTAGCTGGAGAATGGATTAACAAGGCGCACTCTGTTTAGACAAAGGGACTTTACTTGGCTGTAGACAGGAGCAAAGTACGTACATGCTGTGACAGGAATTCACTCCCATTTACCCTAAGTTGAAGGCACCCACTCAGAGGCCCACATGTCCCATCAGCCTCTGCAAAGTGCTAAAATGAGATCATCACTAGAGGTAGAAAGTAGGATTGGGAGTTGCCAGGGGAGTGAAGAGTAGAGAGGAAATGGAGCTGACAGCTAATGGGTGCAAGCTTCCTGCTCTGGGGTGGTAGAGAAGTTCAGTGATTGTGTTGATAGCGGAAACAATTCAATGATTTACAATGAATGGGTGGGTTGTATGGTGTCCAGACTGTATCTCAAGAAAATGGACACACACACACACACACACTGAGACTTATTTATAATGATTAGAATAATGTTAGTTATTTTGTTTATTGTTACCAGAGTTTTGCTGAGTCTTCATGGCTGTATGATCACATCGGCCCTGGCAGACCTGTGTGTGTGTGTGTATGTCTGTTTTTCCACTCCTAAAGCTCCCCTTCAATGTGTTAGCTGAGGTTCAGCTTCAGGCCTGGCGCTCACACCTGGTAAAGTGTGGGCTCTATCACGAGAGCTACCCCCCAGCACCAGTGGATGTCACATGAGTAGGGGCTTGGTATACCAGGTACCATTTGGATCTCTACTGAAGAACGACCCCTTCCAAAACTCAGCAGAGCTAACAGTGTGTCAGGGAGGTAGAGAAGCCAGGTTTGGGATAGTCCTAAGAATTACTAAGAAGTCTGTGAGCTAGACGATCCACAATTCACAGGCAGGGCATCGTGGTCACTCGTGAGGATGTGAACTGCATGTCTGTCACCCACAAGCAGATACCACAGGGCAGCTGAACCAGACAGAAGGGAGACATGCTCTCTGACCCGTTCATGAAGCTTTCCTCCTGCAGGGAGGGATGAGGGGGCAGGCCTGAACCCAGGTCATTGCACATAGTAATGTGTGTGCTCAACTGGGTGTGCCACTGCCCCCACCCCCCACTGGAAGTTCTGACCCATCCCACCTTTGTAAGCATCAGCCAGGTGGGGAAACCAACCACAGGTACCCGCCCCACTGCAGGGCTCAGCAAACCCTGCCCCCAAAACTTGACTCATTTTCACTATTCCCTAAGACAATCCCATTTTTATTAGTGATTTAATATTAATTTACAAAATGATAAGATACCAGGGATATAATTACACACCTTTCCTACCACCAGAGTTCTGCATCCCCATTCTTTCCATTGGAAACTCCAGTAGTTCTCCCAAGATCACAGATAAGGGTTGACATATATATATATATATATATATATATATATATATATATATATATATATATATATATATATATATATTAGAGATACATATATATTTTCCCCCCTATGGTCCTGCCTTTTTTCCTAAGTCACAGCACCTACTATTCCCAAGTGTTTTTTTTTTTTAATTTATGTATCTATCTATTTTTTTTTAATGTATGTATCTATTTAGTTTTCTTCTTTCCTCTCTGGGTCCTGATGGAATTGGAGTTCAGAACCCCTCTGGTCAACAGTCCCATTTTGAAGGATATGGAAACTCAGGTTTCAGGAACAACAGTATGGTTTTGGATACTGTGCGTGGCTTTCTCAGCCAAGTCCAGAGAACAACAGTTGCTATGATGTGGAGTGCACATCCCCTCCGACCTGGTAAGCAGTGGGAGCACACGGGGCCGGACATCTGTGCACTGTCTGTTACTACAAGTCCCAGGTTCTAAGCTGGGTTCATGGAGTTTTTCCTCTGTCTAGCTGGGCTCATGAGACCAGCAACAAGGCACTGATTTGATCAGATAACCACTGATGGAAAAGTCTAGAACAATCACAGATCTTTAGAGGGACACATTATTTATTTACTTGTTTGTTTACTTATTTATTATTGGATAGACACGGAGAGAAACTGAGATGGGGAGGGAGAGATAGAGACACCTGCGGCGCTGCTTCACCACTTGTAAAGCTTTCCCCCTGCAGGTGGGGGCCAGGGGTTTGAACCCGGGTCCTTGAGCACTGTAATGTGTGCGCTTAACTAGGTGTGCCACCCCTGGCCCCTAGGGGTACACATTCGCCATATCTGTTATCCCTGCAACGCTTTTCTCCTTCCCTCTTCCCTGATCTCTTTCTGTTCTCTCATGTAAAGTCAATGAACATTCTCACTAGACCCACCTACAAATTTAAGACAATCCCCATCAAAGTCCCACCCAATTTTTTTTTAGGAGAATAGAACAAAAGTTACAAATGTTTATTTGGAACCAGAAAATACCTAGAATTGCCAAAAAAATCCTAAGAAGAAAGAACAGAACTGGAGGCATCACACTCCCACATCTCAAATGGTATTAGATGGCCACTGTATTCAAAACTGCCTGGTATGGGAACAAAAAGGGACACACTGACCAGTGGAATAGAATTAAGAGCCCAGAAATAAGCTCCCATACCTATGGACACCTAATTTTAGACAAAGGGGCCCAGACTATTAAATGGGAAAAGGAGAGTCTCTTCAACAAATGGTGTTGGAAAAATTGGGTTGAAGCATGCAGAAGAATGAAACTGAACCACTACATTTCACCACACACAAAAGTAAATTCCAAATGAATCAAGGACTTGGATGTTAGATCAGAAATTATCAAATACTTATAGGAAAATATTGGCAGAACTATTTTATATCTAAATGTTATATAGCTATAGCTATCTTCAATACTACAAATACAATTGCAAGGAGAACTAAAAAAAAAAAAAAACAGTGGGACTACATGAAATTAAAAAGTTTCTGCACAGGGAGTATGGTGGTGGTGCAGCGGGGTAAGTGCATGTGGTGCAAAGTACAAGGACCAGGCTAAGGATCCTGGTTTGAGCCCCCGGCTCCCCACCTGCAGGGGAGTCACTTCACAGGAGGTGAAACAGGTCTGCAGGTGTCTTTCTCTCCCCCTCTCTGTCTTCCCCTCCTCTCTCCATTTCTCTCTGTCCTATCCAACAGCGACAACATCAATAACTACCACAATAAAACAAGGGCAACAAAAGGGAATAAATAAATATTAAAAAAAGTTTCTGCACAGCAAAAGAAACCACCACTCAAACAGAAAGACCCCCTCACACAGAATGTGAGAAGATCTTTACAAGTAATGCATCAGACAAGAGGCTAATAACCAAAATATATAAAGAGCTTGCCAAACTCAGGAATAATAATAATAAAAAAAACAATGATCCTATCCAAAAATGAGGAGAGGATATGAACAGAATAGTCACCAAAGGAGAGATACAAAACACCATCAACATATGAAAAAATACTCCAAGTCACTGATTGTCAGAGAAATCACAAATAAGACAACAATGAGATGCCACTTCACTCCTGTGAGAACAGGCCATCCTCAGGTACCAAGACATGAGAGCCACCCCCCCCCCCCATTCCTTTCACTGTCTTCCTTTCCCATAGTCCTTGGCTTTGGTGCAGTACAACAAACTGAGTCACGGTCTTCTCCAAAACAGAAGATTCTGGGTGCATCTGGGTGACAAGTCTAGCAGATGGAGACTTGTCTCAAGTGGCCTCCCCCAGGGCTCTGTTCTGGCTCCTACGCTATTTAATATTTACATCAATGACCTCCCAGAAACCTCTTCAAGGAAGTTCATCTACGCCGATGACATCTGCTGTGCAACTCAGGCATCCAAGTTCGACATCCTTGAGGAAACACTCAGGAAAGACATGTCTCTGATATCTGATTACTGTAAAAAATGGCGACTAATCCCTAGCACTGCAAAAACGGTATCATCTGTTTTCCATCTACACCATGCCTGGGCCTCTCGTGAGCTTCATGTGCAGCTTGGCGATACGAGAATCCGGCATGAAGCCCAGCCAGTCTATCTTGGCGTTACTCTCAATCGCACCCTGTCATTTCACGGACATCTCATAAAAACTGCAGCAAAGGTGGGCGCGAGGAATCACATCATTGCAAGACTGGCCAGCTCCTCATGGGGCGCGAGCGCTTCCACACTACGATCATCCTCTCTGGCATTATGCTATTCCACTGCAGAATACTGTGCCCCAGGATGGTTCCGTAGCCCCCATGTCCACTTGGTCGATTCCAAATTATATTCCTTCATGAGGATCATTTCTGGAACCATCCGTTCCACCCCGGTCCCATGGCTGCCAGTTCTTAGCAACATCACCCCGCCAGATATTCGTCGGGATGCGGCATCATCTAAGTTCATTTCCCACGTCTACGCTCGACCGGACCTGCCAATATACGCGGAGATCTTCGCCCACCCTGTCCAACGCTTGACATCTCGTCACCCAATCTGGTCCCCTACGCCTACACTGAACTTCTCTGTTCCAGACTCTTGGAAACAGAGTTGGCAGTCAGCTGAGGTAAAGAACAAACACCTCATCACAGACCCCTGCAAGCGTCAACCCGGCTTTGACCTGGCACGTTATGATCGGGCCCTCCTCAATCGCTATGGAACAGGCCATGGCCGGTGCGCCACTATGTTCCATTGCTGGGGAGCCAGAGACGACCCGAACTGCCCCTGCGGCTCCAGACAGACTATGACCCACATAGTCAACGACTGCCACCTCTCCAGATTCAAAGGAGGTCTTGAAACTTTACATCAGGCTCAACCTGACGCTGTTGACTGGCTACGGAAGAAGGGCAAACGCTAGAAGAAGAAGAAGTCACGGTGGATCACATGGCTACAAGTCTGGAATGTACAGGAATGGTCCCTGAGGGGATGTCATGTCTATGGCGAGCCACCTGACTTCCACTTTTCTTTTTTATGTATTTACTTATTTATTTAAAACCAGATCATTGCTCAACTCTGCCTTCTGGTGGTACAGAGGATTGAACTTGGGGTCTCAGAGCCTCAGATGTGAAAGTATTTTTGCATAATCCTTAAGCTGTCTCCCTGGTCCATATCTTGCACTTTCCTTCAGCCTAAAATGAGAACCCCTATATATGACCCCTTCTGGTGGAAATGCAAAGTTATAAAGTCTAGATACTCCTGGGCTGGGATGCTCAGAACTTGGCCTTCTGGTGGCTCCTGTGGTAACTCATGTCCTCCTCCTCCATACTGACAAATAGTCTAGGCCAGGCCCCTGAGCAAGCCCAAGGCTTGGGAACACCAACTCCCCACCTGGAGGATAGCAGGCCTGAGGTAACTTAACTCACAGTGAACTGGACTGAGGGCCCACAGATGGTCTGGGAGGGGTCCCAATCTCTGGGTTCCGTCCTCTGAACTAAGGCCCCTGACAACCTCTCTGAAAGAACTGCATAGGAGAAAGGAAATGTGTCTTTTTGTTTTTTTAATTTTTATTTATAAAAAGGAAACACTGACAAAAACCATAGGATAAGAGAGGTACAACTCCACACAATACCCACCACGAGAACTCCGTATCCCATCCCCTCCCCTGCTAGCTTTCCTATTCTCTATCCCTCTGGGAGCATGGACCCAGGGTCATCATGGGATGCAGAAGGTGGAAGGTCTGGCTTCTGTCATTGAGGGGGCTGATGACTAAAGTCCCAAAGAATTCTGTGGTTGGATCTTTCATTCTTTTTCTTCTTTCCTTTCTTTCTTTTACCTTCTTCCTTCCTTCCTTCCTTCCTTCCTTCCTTTCTTTCCTTTTTCTTTTTTTTTGTTTTGTTTGTTTTCTGACACAATCTGTCTCTGTCTGGGAGCCAGGTGCCGTGTTCCCTGTGACAAAGGCCTCTTTCTTGTGACCGGTTAATAGCTCCGGAACAGGGGGAAGGCCCTGCCACCCTCATGGGCCAGCATCTGAAGGAGGACGCTGAGAAGAGGAGGAAAAAAAAAAACCAAACCAAACCACCGCTCTCCTCCATTTTACTCTGATTTGAAGTAAGACTTAGAGTGAGGTGGGTGCTGGGAGCAGGCGGACTTTGGGGGAGCTATAACCTCCTCCTGAAATGAAAAACGAAGACAAGGGAAGCGGTGGGGGAAACCAGAGAGTAAGGAGCCGGAGCAGATTAAGGGTCTGAAGGCCATGTTCCTGGGGTTGCGCTCAGTAAGGCGGGGGGAGCGGAGTGTGTGTGTGTGGGGGAAGGGCAGAGAAGGTGCCGATGGGGAGAAAGAAAGGGGGGGACGCCTATGGATTGTGGGACAGGCTCTGCTAGCAAAGCACCCCAAACCAGCTGTCTTCGGAAACTAGAGATGTAGTCTCGTGGTTCTAGAGACTGGAAAAGTTGAAAATCCAAGTGTCCGCTGACTGTCAGATCTTTAGAAAGGAGCTTTCTCCAGTTCTCGCTGTGGACACTGACAGCTCTTAGCATCCCAGTCTCCCTCATCCCCTCTCCTTCTCTCCATATGTCCTTGTAGCATCACCAGGCATTCCCTTCTCCGTGTGTCTTTTCTCCTTATTTGTAGGAATGCCAGGGGGCTGGGTGGTGGCAGACCGGCTTAAGCGTACATGTCACAATGCACAAGGACCGCCGGTTCCCATCCGGCAGGGAGGGAGGCTTCACGAGTGGTGAAGCAGGGCTGCAGGTATCTCTCTGTCTCTCTCCCTCTCTGTTTCTCCCTACCCTCTCAATTTCTCTCTGTCTCAATAAGTGTAATGATAAATAAACATTCTGTAGGTTTTCAGGGCCACCCCAATTCCGGAGGGCTTCATGGTGATCAAACACATGTACCACTATTCTGCTGTCACACAAGGTCATACTCTCATATACTGGGGTTTTAGCATTTGGACCTATACACTTCAGAAGACATCCTCCTGCCGTTACCCCAATCATTCTACAACCTGGGGCTCCCGTGTGGTCAGACACCAGCCCTCATTCTGGGAACCTGGAGGACAAGCAGTTCTGGAATGAGAGGAGAGTCTGTCTGTCTGTCTTTCTGTCCATCCCTCCTATTTCCATAAGGCAATGTTCCGTGAGGCTGGGGAAGTGGGTCACAGCACTGTGCTCCCGTCATCTCAGATGTGTCTCTTGGCGTTTTCTCCCCTCCTGTCCACTCCCACGTGGAGCAAACCACCCCAGCAAACACAAGTCTGGGATGATGGCAACACAGCCTTTGACACGGACATTTGATTCTAGCCAGAATGGCTGGAAAAAAAATCTGCCCCTGGCCAGACGAGGGTTTTTCTAGGTACTTCTACTAGGCTGCCTGCAAAGTCAGGGCAGATTGTTTTTTCTTTTTCTTTTTTTAATTATCCTTATTTATTGAATAGAGACAGCCAGAAATTGAGAAGGTAGGGAGAAACAGAGAGGGAGAGAGACAGAGAGACACCTGCAGCCCTGCTTCACCACTCATGAAGCTTCCCCCCTGCAGGTGGGGACCGGGGGCTTGAACCTGGGTCCTTGTGCACTATAACGTGTACGCTCAACCAGGTGTGCCACCACCTGGCCCCAGGACATTTTTTTTCCTGTTTCTCACTGCAAACCATGCATTATGACAACCCAATATTTCCCTGCATAGCAAAGGAGAAAATATGAGTGAAGGCTTAGACAGCGGAGCCAGAACTCCTAGGGCCAATGCTCACAGCATGCCTGGGGATGGGGTGGGGTTTATGCTTTATTTCTCTCACAACTGTGCTGAAGCAGCTCCCCACGCCAGTTTAGGGAGACTTTGTGCCTCTGTGGTCACAGCGCATAGGCCACGTGTGAGACTGGGGGCAGCAGCAACCGGACAGCCAGCCAGTCACGGTTCAAGTCCCTCCCCCTGCTCCTAAACTCCCCCCCCCCCCCCCCCAGTGCATGGGGCATGTTCAGCATCTGTGAGATGGGAGGGTGGGAAGCAGCTGCCCCCTCTCCCCCTCGCCAAGACAGCTTTCAGGGCTGCTCCATGACACTAAGGGAGGCTGGGGCAGAGCCAGGTGAAGCCAGGCACGTGGGGGGGTGGGGGGGATTTACTTCCAGGCGCCCTGAAGCAGACAGACCTTGGATTATCTGAATCTGACATTTGCCAGAAACAAAATCTCAGAGCAAGTTCAGGGGCTGCAGACCCTTGTCCTCATATTCAAGACTGGCTGAGGTAACCAAGGGAGCAGGAGTGGGGATGGGGGGGTGGGTACACAAACAGCCCATAATAACTGCTGTTCCCATTTCTGCAGCAAAGACAAACCGACTGAGACACCAGGCTCTGGCCTCCTCTGGGGAGAAGCAGCTCGGCTCTCCAGGTCCTGGTGGGACCCGGGTGCTCCTCCGTGGTCTGTTCAGGAAGGCAGGGATCACTCACCCCTCCACCCCACAGGCCTGGCAGAGGGAAGGGGAGTGTCACCTCCGTGGCCACCCCAGAGAAGCCACACCACAGCTCTCAAAGAGCTTTGCGGGGGTCCTGCCCCCACCTCCGCCTGCTTCAGGCTGAACAGAGCACATGTTGTGTGGAGCCAGCTTCCCTGTGCCAAGACGGCCAGGCCTGACACCAGGGGCCAGAGTGGGGGCTGGGGGCCGTGGCATAAACGGTCCCTTGTGCTTCGGATGGGGTGATGGAGGAGACAAATACTTGTCACCTCCCCTTCTTCCGCGGGTGTGACTTGTCTGGTTGCACTGGAGGGGCCTGGAAGGGGCTGCAGGGACCTGTGGGTGGGGAGGGGTGAGGGGCGGGTGAATGTTCCTGGGTTTTGTAAGGGACGATCTGTGAAGTCACTACAGGCTGTCAGGTGGGAGGGCGAATGTCCCCCAGGAGCAGAGCTCACCTCGCTCAGCCTCGCCCTGGGGCCTTTTGGACAGACAGGATGGGGGGGGAAATGCCCTGCAGTCTGGGCCTCTCTGTCACCCCAGACACAGGTGGCCCACAAACTGGCCTTCATTTCACATGTCTAGCATATTTTAAACTTTTATTATTTGTTTTTACTAGAACCCTATCAGGAACTGAAAGATTTCTTTTTATTTTTTTAGGTACAAGGGGGTGTTGGTGGGTGGTGGCCAGTTAAGCTCACATAGTATAAAATGCAAGGACCCATGCAAAGACCCCTCCCCCTGGCTCCCCACCTGCAGGGGGGGTCGCTTCACAACCGGTGAAGCAGATATGCAGATGTCTCTTTCTCTCTCCGTCTCTATCTCCCCTCCTCTCTCAATTTCTCTCTGTCCTGTCTAAGAAAATGGAAAAAAAATGGCTGCTGGGAGTAGCGGATTCCTAGTGCAGCCACCAAGCCCCAGCAATAACCCTGGAGGTAATAATAATGATAATAATAATAATAATATAAAACTAGGGGTCTGGGCTAGGTTAGGAGTTTTCTGCCAAGAACAGGGGGAACATCTATTCCACTCACAAAATGCATTTAGTGTTTGCTTCAAAAGACTCAAATGTTGGTAAGAAAGGTATTTAAGATGTAAGACCATCTCCTGAAGTCATCGTAAGAAGTGGAACAACTGAGTGTCTTCAGTTATCTGAAGATGGACCCTGCACTCAGCAGCAGATCTCTGTGGACTGAGTGACTGGCTTGCTAGACAGACAGATAAGTGACTTGGTTACTTGTTCTTGGAAAACTTGCCCACAAAGAACTATTTCATTCCAGCCTGGCTTTGCCCATGACTTGTAAACCTCAGACTTGTAAACCCATTTCTTTTTATTTCCAGAGCTGATATGTAATATCATTGCTTAAAAAGCTATCGCAAGATTAAATGTGTTGCCTCTAGTAAAGAAGTGAAGCACCAGATTGATTTGGGGGAATCTGGATGTTAGGACTATCTGTTCCTTTCTCTATAGACAGATGCTTAGACTAGCTTCCTGCTGTCACTGTGTTAGAATGAATATTTCCAGGAGTCGGCTGATAGCGCAGTGGGTTAAGCGCACATGGTGCAAAGTGCAAGGACCGTTCCAAGGATCCTGGTTCGAGCCCCCGGCTCCCCACCTGCAGGGGAGTCGCTTCACAGGCGGTGAAGCAGGTCTGCAGGTGTCTGTCTTTCTCTCCCCCTCTCGGTCTTCCCCTCCTCTCTCCATTTCTCTCTGTCCTATCCAACAATGATGACATCAATAACAACAACAATAATAACTACAATAAAAAAAACAAGGACAACAAAAGGGAAAAGAGAGAAAGAATTAACATTTTCTCCAACCCCCCCCCCCCCCGCCCAGTGCAGGGTCATATAAAAGCTATACCCTTGTTCTCATGGGCAAGTAAGATGACAATGGGAACACACAAACACTGAACTGCACACAGAATGAAACAGCAGGATTAAGAACATTGATACTATCTTGGGGGGGGAATGCACAAAATGGGCATTAGTAAAGTACACACACCACAGTGCACAAGGACCCAGGTTCAAGCACCCGGTCCCCACCTGCAGGGGGAAAGCTTCAGTGACAGAGAGTGGTCTCTCTGTCTCTCTCCCCCTCCCCTTTCAATTTCACTCTCTCTATCCAATAATAAGTGAATAAAAATGTTTTTTTTTTTAATGTTTCAAAGATAAACAAAATGAACAACACTGCTTAGCAAGTGTGAGTCTACATATACACATGGTCTTAACCACCCACCCGCCCTGCCCCCCAGCCACACAGTTTCCCGGAACACCTCTCAAACCCTTCCAGAGGTTTCTCTTCCCTTTGCTACTTAGCAAGCTGTGACGTCCAATGACCACCAGGTGGCACTGTCTGCCAGCCTCTCTCCTTGCCACCAACACGCTCCAAATAAAGCCCTCAAACTACCTGTGGGAGGACAGGAACCAAGTTCAAAGGGAGCCGGGTGGGTTCAAGAGCAGGGCTGGTTTGCATAAAAGCAAACGGAGGGCACAGTCTGCTACTGCAAAGCAAGAGGGCAAGATGGAGAGGCTGGGGATACAGGGAGACAGAAAGGGGTGCTGGGCTGCTGGGAAGGGGCGGGGAGTAGTTGAGTCAAAGCCTGGATGTCCTTCCTCGCCCTGAGGCACCTTTCTGCTGGGATGATGGACCCCATTCAGCGGGCAGGCAGAAGAAGTCCAGACCAGCAGGCCAGAGGAAGGGAAGTGTCCCCAGAACTCTTGCAGAAGAAGTATCTCGCAGCAGTCGGGGAGACTGGGGACTGCCCCCCACCCCACCTGCACCCCCACCCTGGAGGGCTAGGCACAACCTTGAAAGAGAGGTTTCAGGGAAGGAAAATGAAAATGTTTCTGTTTGCCTGCTACAGACCCTCCCTGCCTATGGAGTCTCTCTTAGTCGTATTGCTACATGTAACTGGAGAAACAGCTTTGTTTTTTTTTCTTTTTAAGATTCACCTATATTATGCATATACAATTGATACACGATATTAAAAGGAATATGTGGTAAAGGTGAAGTATGGGGGGCGGGTGGTAGTACAGCGGGTAAAGCACACAGAGCGCAAGGTCACGCACAAGGATGGCGGTTCGAGCCCCCCGGCTCCCCACCTGCAGGGGAGTCGCTACACAGGCCGTGAAGCAGGTCTGCAGGTGTCTGTCTTTCTCTCCTCCTCTCTCTGCCTTACCCTCCTCTCTCGGTTTCTCTCTGTCTTGTCTAACAACAACAATAACAATAATAATGGGAAACACGGCCTCCAGGAGCAGAGGATTTGTAGTGCAGGCACCAAGCCCCAGCGATAACCCTAGAGGCAAAAAAAAAAAAAAAAAGTAGGGAGTCCGGTGGTGGTGCAGTGGATTAAGCGCAGGTGGCGCAAAGTGCAAGGACCGATATAAGGATCCCAGTTCGAGCCCCGGGCTCTCCACCTGCAGGGGAGTCGCTTCACGGGCAGTGAAGCAGGTCTGCAGGTGTCTATCTTTCTCTCCCCCCTCTGTCTTCCCCTCCTCTCTCCATTTCTCTCTGTCCTATCCAAGAACGACGACATCTATAACAACAATAATAACTACAACAATAAAACAACAAGAGCAACAAAAGGGAATAAATAAATATTTTTTTTAAAAGTTAAAAAAAAAAAGAACGAAAGAGACCACAGCACAGAAACTTCCTTCACGGTGGTAGAGAACTGGGCTCAGACCTGGCTCACGCACACAGCAAGACAGCCCGCTGCGTCAGTGAGCTGTCTGGCTGGTCCTAGTTTACGTTTTGCTATTTCATCTGGGAGACATGTCTCGACTTGTGGTGCCTTCACGTGTAACTGAGCAAGTGGTTTCACTCAAACACAGGGGCGCTCACTTATCCAGGTTGCTTTAGTAAGTGTCTGGGAGTCTGTGACATGGGGAAGCACATATCTGTACGGCAAAATAGTCATTTTATGAGAAGGACCTCTGAAGTCTGGGTGGAGATTGCTTTTGAAAAAGGCACAGGCATAGGCCTGGGGAGACGGTGTAACCACCATGCTAAAGACTTTCATGCCGGAGGCTCTGAAGTTCATTTCCCAGCACCACCACAAGCCTCTCTCTCTCTCTCTCTCTCTCTCTCTCTCCCTCTCCCTCTCCCTCTCTCTTTCTCATTAAAATGAAATATTTTGGGGCAAGGGTAGATAGTACAATGGTTATGCAAAGAGATTGTTATGTCTGAGGTTCCAAAGTCCCAGATTCAATCCCCTGCACTGCCATGAACCAGAACTAAGCAGTGCTACATGGGGAAAATATATATATATATATATATATATATATATATATATATATATATATATATATATATATTTTAAAGGAAGAGACACTGTTAAGGATGTCTCCCTCAGGTAGAGGGACACAGAACCTGGTGATGGGTGTGGTGTGGAAGCATGCCTGTAATCTTACCATCTTGTAACCCATTATTAATAACAAATAAAAATGGAAAGGATGTCTCCCTCACTGCACTGGGGAAGAGCCAGCTGCCTTGTTTCTTTTTTACTGTGAAGGTGAAATGTAAATTTGCCCGCATTTGGCCACTATACTAACTGGTCTTCGGTAATTTTTTTTTTCCCCTGGGGTCTTACTGCCCTGGACTGGGACTTGGATCTTTATCAAGTAGAGATGGAGAGAGAGTCCCAGGAGGTGGTACACCTGGTGAAGTGCATATATTACAATGTGCAAAGACCTGGGGTCGAGCACCCACTCCCCACCTGCAGGGAGACACTTCACGAACGGTGAAGCAGGTCTACAGGTGTCTCTTATTCTCGCTCCCTCCCTATCTCCCCCTCTCAGTTTCTCTGTCTTATCCAATAAATGAGAAAGAAGAAGAGAAAAGAAAAGGAAAGATAAAAAAAAAAAAAAGTAGAGAAAGTGGCCACACCGGGAGTGGTGGATTTGTAATGCCAATACTGGGCCACGGCAAACTTTGGTGGCAAAGAAAAAAGAAGGAAAGAAAAGGAGACAGAGAAAGAGAAAAACACCACGTCTCCAAAGCTTTCTCCAGTGCAGTGTGTGTGTGTGTGTGTGTGTGTGTGTGTGTCTGTGTGTCTCTGTGTGTGTGTGTCTGTGTGTGTGTCTCTCTGTGTGTATGTGTCTCTGTGTGTGTGTGTGTCTGTGTGTATCTGTGTCTGTGTGTGTGTGTCTGTGTGTGTCTGTGTGTATCTGTGTGTCTCTGTGTGTGTGTGTGTCTGTGTGTATCTGTGTCTCTCTGTGTGTATGTGTCTCTGTGTGTGTGTCTGTGTGTGTATACACAGTGATTTCTGTTGCACCTGCAGCAGTTGGTATGAGTTGCTCAGACATCTGGCAGGAAGCACCTCCCTGTGATCCTCTGGGGCTGTGCCCTGTGCCCTGTGCCCTGTGCCCTGTGGGGTACCCAGGGTGGGTCCTGGAGCCTGCAGCCAGCCCTCTTTGTGACACACAACCTGCCTTGGGTGACAGCTGCACCTGTCATCACGCACGACAAATACCTCCCAAAGTTGACAGCAGGAAGTGACGTGAGAACTGGAAGGGTCCCAGCACATAGACCCTTGCTCTCAGCACTGTTTGAACTGCGCCTGCCTCTGGGTTAGGTGAGAGATGACGGCAGATTTCCTTTCTCTCGAGAACATGTTCTTTGGGGAGCCGGGCACTTCAGGAAGGAAAATGACATATTCAGAAAACTCCCCAAGGACCCCCGGACCCCCTGCACTGCAGGCTGCCTTTTGCTGACGGGCTCTTTACCATGCAGGCAATGCTGAATTCTGAATGGATCCTCCAACTCACAAATGACCTGGAGGAAGGAGACAGGAGTGGGGAAGGGAGATGAGGAAGGCCCCAGAAAGGCAAAGCCAGGCCCAGCATCTGAACACTAGAGGGCAGAAGCTATGTGACAGTCTGTGCTAGGGGCCTCCCTGTTCTCTGGGTCTGAAAGTACTCAGTACTGCATATGACCTCTCCAATGTGTCCCAGAACCTCACCTCTCCAGAGCCCTCTCCCACTAGGGAAAGACAGAAACAGGTTGGGGGTATGGATCCACCTGCCAACACCCATGTTCATCACAAAAGCAATTATAGAAGTCAGACCTCCCACCTTCTGCTCCCCATAAAAAATTCTGGTTCATACTCGCAGAGGGATAAAGGATAGAGAAGCTTCCAATGGAGGGATGGGACAGAAAACTCTGGTAGTGGAAACTGTGTATGGAATTGTACCCCTGTTATCTTACAATCTTGTTAATCATTATTAAATCACTAATAATTTTGTAAGTACCTAGTGTGGGGGGCTGGGCGGTAGCGCAACGGGTTAAGCAGACATAGCACTAAGTGCGAGGGTCCATGCCAGGCCTGAAAGCTCTCGGGACCTACCTGGATGCCTGCTCATGGCTTCCCTCGCTCACACTCTGCAGCCATCCAGGTGGACTGCCCCCCCATGCTCCAAATGAAATGCTGTAGGGGCCGGGTGGTGGTGCAGAAGTCTGGTTGAGCACGTTATGCTCAAGGACCTGGGTTCGAGCCCCCTGTCCGCACTTGCAGGGGGAAAAGCTTTGCAGGTGGTGAAGCAGGGCTACAGGTGTCTCTCTCCCTCCCTATCACCTCCTACTTACACGATTTCTGTCTCCATTCAATAAATAGATTCAAACAAACAGACAAACCGTGAAATGCTGTCCACTCTGACACACCCTCAGATGAAGGAGTAATCTCATCTCCCAGGGCTGTTGACATACTCACAAATGGTGCTGGAGACTTGAACCTGGGGCCTCACACCTGGCAATGCACACGCTCTACCAACTGAACTACCTCCCGGGGCCTCCAGCTGGCTTCTTCAGCGGCTTTTTGGCATTCCTCGGTCTGTGTGCTGTGCTGAGCTTGTGCTACCAGCAGCAGACTGAACTATCTGCTATCAGATTAGGTGGGCTGTCTTTTCCAAAATTGATTTTCAATCGGACGGCACTGCGGTCAGAGAATGTGGTCAGCTCGACATCGACTGGGGCCCATTTCCTCTGGGCTTCTCTGCAGCAAGGGGCTATGGGCAGTTGTGAGAGGGATGCACGGGTGTGCGTGGACAGCATGTATGGTTTCTAGGAGCTGGGAGAGGCGAGGCTATGGATGTCTGTTGGCGTGCAGCATGTGGTTTCCCTTATTGTCTCTGTGGGTGTCTGAGAGGGGCGAGTGCCCCATTGTAACTGGTCTTGGCTGTTTCTCCTCGCGATATGACTCTGGCTGTCCGTGTGTGTGTGTGTGTGTGTGTCCGTGTGTGTGTCCGTGTCCGTGTGTGTGTCCGTGTGTCCCCAGGTTGAGGCTTGTGCTGTCAGGCACACAGGAGCAGGGGTACAGCACCCTTGGCAGCACTGCTCCCAGTACTGCCTTCAGCCCTGGCCTTCTTTCCTTAGATAGTTTTCTGCCTGATTTTCTGCTTGGACTGGGCTAGAGAGATAGCTCACCTGGATAGTGAACCACTTTGCCGCGTGTGCGTGTGTGTGTGTGTGTGAGACCTCGGGTTCGAGACCCAGTTTCAAGAGCAACCCCTCCCTTCTGCCACCACCCCCCACCTCAGTGTACTGAAGGAAGCTTTGGTGCAGTGGTTTCTTTTGTTCTCTCTGCATTTTAATTAATTATTTTTTAATTTTTATTTATAAAATGGAAATATTGACAAGACCATAGGATAAGAGGGGTACAACTCTGTTGTTTTCAACGGGTTATGTTGTTTTCGCCTGGATGGCTTCACGGGCGGGTAACAGACGACCAGGGACTCATAGTTGAGCTGTAGGCAGTATCTCTTTATTCATGCAGGACGCACCACAATCTAAGACGAGCTAAGCTGAACTCAAGGTACAGTACTCTAAAACTCACAATGCTGTCTTTATATATACTTGCCAAGTAAGGTGGAAACAGGATGTGACATAGAGAGGGTGGAGAGAAAAGTGACTGGTGAAAATCAGGGTGTGACAAAGAAGGGATCAGGGTGTGACAAGGAGGGGGGTGGAGCAAAAACATATCATGAAACAGTGGGGATTGAACCAATGCCCTGGAGGGAGGTGCTTGTTAACAGCGGTTATGTAAATAGAATGAAGTGGTTATGTAAGTAGAATAGTGTTAAGCAGGGGGGATTTAAACCAAATGAAACAGAAGGGGTCTCATGCATACCAACACAACTCCACACAACTCCCACCACCACAACTCTGTATCCCATACCCTCTCCTGATAGCTTCCTATTCTTTATCCCTCTTGGGAGTATGGACCCAGGATCATTGTGGGGTGCAGAAGGTGAAAGGTCTGGCTTCTGTATTTGCTTCCCCGCTGAACATGGGCGTTGACAGGTGGATCCATACTCCCAGCCTGCCTCTCTCTTTCCCTAGTGGGGCAGGGCTCTGGGGAGGCGGGGCTCCAGGACACATCCAGGCTTAGCCTAATACTCTTTGATCTCTATTTCCTGGGATCCCCACTCTCCAGTGCCCTCTTAGGTCTTTCATTCTTGGCCTCCCCGTGTCACATCATCAGCGTGCCACTTGTCGCTCTCACAGAGTCTGGGATTGGAAAAAGTAACACCTGTGTCTTCCAAGGAAGCATCCGATTATCTGGTGACTGTTATCCCGCTTGGATTTTGCACTCAGTAGCCCGCCTGCCTTTCTCCCTTCCTCTCATCCTCTCTCTCCCCACTGCCTCCCTTCCTTCCTCCTCCCCTCCCTTCATTAGCATAATTGGCCTTGGCATCTGCTATAGCATAATTATTATATATGTTTCCTCTCCTTTCCCTGACGCGCCCTCTCTATGGATCCTGTAGCAAGGAATTTTTTAGGGTAGGAAACTTGGCAGTCGATATTGGCTCCTGTGGCAGGATTTAATCTGGATAAAACGCCCTTAGGAAGGAGGCTGGCAAACTCACCCCCTGTAAGTAAACCTTTCCTGGGACAGTCCTGCCCATGTCTCTATATTTTGTCCGATGCCACTTCAGCATTGCTATGACAGCTGCAAGTGGTTGTGGGGTGTGTGTGTGTGTGATATTTCAGACTTCTCAGTACGGGTGCCCCACAGGTGGGCTGAGGCCCCTGTGATCTGGCTGACCCCTGTTTCAGCAAGAACCATTTCAACCTGGAGACTCTGGTTCTTATGCCCTTTCTGGAAAAACTCTCTTCAATGTTGCCCCCATCTTTCTGTTTTCTGTGATTCCTGAGACAACACTGGCCTTTCACTCTATATCCTTTGACTACTCATGGATCACTCACTTCCTTCACCCCTGTAGGTAGGGAGCTGGGGGCTCAGACTGGGGTCCTTGCTCTTCATACTATGTGCACGTAACCTGGTGCACGACTGCCCAGTCCCCCTTAATTTTTATTTTTCTTTTCCTTTTTTTAGTGTACTGCTTTGTCTCATGCACAACTCAGGTTTGAGCCTGGCCACTGTGGCCTTTCTCTCTCTTCTCCCCTTCTCTGTGTCTAGCTAAAAAAAAAAAAAAAAAATTAAAAAAGAACATCATGAATGGCAGCCTGATTGGCTGGATTCTCATATAAAACAAACTCCTTTTGTTTCAGAAAAACATCAAGCAAACAAGACTTTGCAGACTGAATGCAGAAGGGTCCTGTCCATAGTGGCCCTGGCCTGCCCAGCTGTTCACATCCACTCATGGTTACACAAGTTTTTCATTTTCTTTTTTTTAATATTCATTTATTTTTCCCTTTACTTGCCCTTTTTTTTATTGTTGTTGTAGTTATTGTTGTTGTTATTGATGTCATTGTTTGGACAGAGAGAAATGGAGAGAGGAGGGGAAGGCAGTGGGGGGAGAGAAAGACAGACACCTGCAGACCTGCTTCACCGCCTGTGAAGCGATTCCCCTGCAGGTGGGGAGCCGGGGGCTCAAACACTGGTCCTTGCCCTTTGTGCCACGTACACTTAACTTGCTGTGCTACCGCCCGACTCCCTTCTTTTTCTTTCTTTTTTTTTTTTTTGGTATCCAGGGTCACTGGGGCTTGGTGTTGGCACTGTGAACGGAGGCCATGGTTTTTCCTTTTTATTGGGTGGGACAGAGAGCAATTAAGGAGATAGGGACAGAGAGAGACACCTGTACACCTGCTTCACCACTCATGAAGCTTCCCCCCGGAGGTGGGCGATCAGGGGCTTGAACCTGAGTCTTTGCACACTGTAATGTGTGCACTTGACCAGATGTACCATTGTCGGGGCCCCTGCCTAGCATTCCTTTTTTTTTTTTTATTTATTTTCCCTTTTGTTGCCCTTATTGTTTTTCATTGTTGTTGTAGTTATTGTTGTTATTGATGTTGTCATTATTGGATAGGACAGAGAGAAATGGAGAGAGATGGGGAAGACAGAGAGGGGGAGAGAAAGATAGACACCTGCAGACCTGCTTCACTGCCTGCGAAGCGACTCCCTTGCAGGTGGGGAGCCGGGGGCTCGAACCGGGATCCTTTTGCTGGTCATTGCACTTTGCGCCACATGTGCTTATCCCACTGCGCTACCACCCAACTCCCCTGCCTGGCATTTCTTTCTCTCTCTCTTTTTTTTTAGCCCTTCGCTAAGCACTCAAAGCTATTTTTGTTCCTTTGCTTGTTTGTGAGGAGGCATCTACTTTGGCTGACTTCACTTACTGCTAGAAGTGTCAGTGGCATAGCTCAAGCTGCACGGGAGAGGTAGGCCAGGCATGTTCTCATGTGTTCCTGGGCTTTATCATACAAAGTGGGGCTCACACTGTTACTCCCTAAAGAGGAAATGCATGTGAGAATGAATGAATGAATGAATGAATGAATGAATGAATGAATGACAAAAGGCTCAAAGAACTCAGAAGAAAGCCAGCACCTGCATCCTGGGTGGAGACATCTTTACACATCACTGGGGCAGTCTGGGAGACTGAACAGGGGCAGGAAGTGGGGGGGTGCCCCCCCTGTTCCCCCTGTCCCCGGCAGTCCCTGCATCAAGTTGTCCCTGTGAAATCCTGAGGAAGCCATGATCTCACCCAGCAGAGCTGCCTGTTCACTTTCTAATCCTGCCTGAACCATCACAGGGGTTGGCTTCCGGGGGGGGGGGGGGGGGCGGGGGGGCCGGGGGAGAGAACGAGACTGCTTGGGTTTCACACAAGTTGAGCTTCCATCCTGGAACCAGAGCCAGGAAGGAATCTGAGGTCAGGGGCTGCCGGGGTGTGGGGACCCCTCTGCAGTCCCCTTCTCCTCCCCCCAACCCCCATTTTAGGCAGGATATGTAACATATAACACAATCCATCCATTTCGGGGGCCATGCTTCTCTGTACCCCTCAGAAGAACCATAGCAGAGGGGAGGCAGCTGCAGAGCCAGCCAGGGATGGCTTTTCTGAGCTCCTGGTATGAGCAAGGCAATCTCCTGGAGCAGTGTGTTTGAGAGCTCTGCCAGAGAGGGCTCCTCCACCCAGGGTCCTGGGCAACAAAAGCCTTTCCCCCTTGACCCTCATGTCCCCAGCCCTCCTCTCCCGGAAACCAGCTCTACAGTGTGAGACATGAAGCAAAAGCTGCTTTGTCCCACCCGAGAGGAAGAGCCGGGGCACTGAGGACCCTGCACGGTGAACTAGAGATGATTTAGCAGTGAGGGCCAGGGACGGAGGCTGGGGGTTACTCCTTGCCTCTCTGCAGCCTGAATCACACTGGCCACCCTCTGGATACAGTGCTGATGGGGGCTGTGACATGGAGCAGGTAGAGTGCAGGTGTCCTCAACACCCCCCCCCCACCATGGCACCTGACTAACAGAAGGCGTGTAGAGCTGTTGCCCAGCCAGTCCCATCCTTGAGGGAGGGGTGCACATTGGAAGTACTAAAGGGACCATGGATTGCCAAAGAATACCAGTCTGAAGAATATGTATAGGGGACCAGGCGGTGGCCCAGCGGGTCAAGCAAACATGCTACAAAGCACAAGGACCGGTGTTAAGGATCCCAGTTCGAGCCCCCGGCTTCCCACCTGCAGGGGGAAGGGAGTCGCTTCACAGGCGGTGAAGCAGGTCTGCAGGTGTCTCTCTCTCCCCCTCTTTGTCTCCCCCTCCTCTGTTTCTCTCTTTCTTACCCAACAATAATGACAGCAATAACAACAACAATAGTGACAACAACGATAAACAACAAAATCAACAAAAGGAGAAAAATGGCCTCCAGGAGCAGTGGATTCGTAGTGCAGGCACCGAGCCCCAGTGATAACCCTGGAAGCGAAAGAAAGAAAGAAAGAAAGAAAGAAAGAAAGAAAGAAAGAAAGAAAGAAAGAAAGAAAGAAAGAAAGAAAATCAAAGTCCAGCTGATCTGGGTCTATGCCGACGCCACACCCCAAACTTCCTCACTCTGTGGAGGAGCAGGGACCCAGTGGCCTGAGACATGACCTTCATCAACCACCAAGGACACACAGAGACACCATGACACCCTGCCCCTGGGTCTGTGATTCCTGACACACACAACCCCTCCAGTTTCCAGAAGGAAGGGTTAACAGGGCAGACAGAAAAAAGGCTTAGTTGTATTGTTAGGTGGAAATGTTATGCGTGTACAAATGATTGCATTTTACTGTTGACTGTATGCAAGTAATCCCCCAGTAAAGGAATTAAAATTTTTAAAAAAACAAAACAAAACTGTGATACACTCATAAAAAAAAAAAGAAAAAAAGTTTAGGGGTCAGGTGGTGACACATCTGGTTTAGTGCACACAGTACTAAGTGCAAGGGGGTTAAGCTCCCAGCTTCCCACCTGCGGGGGGGGGGGACGTTTCACAAATGGTGAAGCAGGGCTGCAGGTGTCTCTCTTTCTCTCTCCCTCTCTATCTCCCCCTCCTCTTTCAGTTTCTCTCTGTCCTATCCAATAAAACAGAAAAAAGAAAAAAGGTCACCAGGAGCAGTGGATTCATGGTACAAGCACCAAGCCTCCCAGCGATAACCCTGGAGGCAAAAAAAAAAAAAAGTTTTATGACATTGCTTGGGGGCCCCAAGACAGATCACAGCAGAGTAAGAG
Source organism: Erinaceus europaeus (assembly GCF_950295315.1). NCBI lineage: Eukaryota > Metazoa > Chordata > Mammalia > Eulipotyphla > Erinaceidae > Erinaceus > Erinaceus europaeus. Next base: position 9,447,673 of record NC_080173.1, read on the forward strand.
ACATGACATCATCTGATCCACTGTTCTGCAGAATTCCTAGAAACACTACTGGTAATCTGACCCTCCGCTGATGTATACAGCACGGACAAAGTCTGCACACCACGACCCGATTTCTACTCCAGTAGAGGGCCAGCAGGAAGGATGTGAGCTCTGTTTCTATCCACAATGTTTATCGAGGTCAGCAGATAGCACCGAGGACAGAATGGAGGGACATGGACATTGACAGCATGATGTCACACGGGGAGATGCGTTGCCACCAGATAGGAAGCCTGGCTCAGAAGCACAGTGCCTGGGGCTGGGATGTCACTTGCTGGCACAGACTCTCTGCAGTGTGTCCCCTCCCACCCCACTGCCCCAGCCCAGGGGGATCTGTTGTTTACATAGGAGGCACCCGGCCCCTCTGGACACAGCCCTGAGACTCTGCCTGCCTCTTGGGTTTCTCATCACCTAAAGATCATCAATCACCAAGATCAAACTCTGTCTGCACCACAGGGCCGAGAGCCCATGTCCCCGCCCCACGCAGGGCCAGGAGAGCCCCCTGCAGGGCATGGCAAGTGCTCACTGACCTGCGCTGGGAGTGCTCTGTCTTAGATAATAAGGGCCCTTTCGTATCTCCTGTCTGACTTGATTTTCACATTAGGCATCACGGTTAGCAGAAAATGAGAGGAAGAGAAGCAGGTTTAGATAGGGAAGAATTTCCATCTAGAAAACTCTGGCCCACGCATGCGGGTTCTGGGGGGCAGACACAGGGAGTGGGGTGACCATATTCAACACATCAGCAGGAAAATCAGCAAAAGGAGGTGACATGTGAGTTTAGTGACGGGGGAGAGGTGGAGAGAGCTTTTGTGAGAAATGAGTTGCTGACAACCTAGCTGGGCAGACACTGGGATGGTCACTGAAGGGGAGCCGCCTGGGAGGGTGGGGGTGGGGGTGGATGGGATAAGCTTCAGTGAAGCGGTTAGAATCCTGTCTCCAGAGTATTTCTTTGACCTGCATTCTGGTTTAGATAAACTGTAGGGGACCACAAAGAATGTGCAATGTCACAGCACATGGCGTGTATGACAGGAACCCTACAGATCACAGACTCGATCACCAGCACCACTAAAAGTGCTCTGGTCTCTCTCTCTCTCTCTCTCTCTCTCTCTTTCTAGACTCTTCTGATTTCTTATCTGCCCCCTTCAAGAAGCAGGGAGTAAAAAGTTAAGAGCAGTAACCCTTTGTTGTGCCATTTTATCTTCATTGAATCGACCTTCTCGTAGTGCATCCTGTGAGTACCCATTCATTGGGGAAACTGACGATCCTTCCTAGCCAACTAAATCCACATGGATCCCAGTCACTTTCAAAGCCAGCAACAAGCAGCTCCTGACAGCTTTCAACCTGACGCTGTTGACTGGCTACGGAAGAAGGGCAAACACTAGAAGAAGAATCTTCATAAGCTCAGAGGGTTTGGATAAGCACACACAATAATTATACCCTCATCTGGTGGTCAAAATGGTCACACAGGAAAATCGGTGCGCTGCGTGTTAGCTGTCAGGCTCAGGCAGATGCTGAAGTCATGGGCCCTTGGAATAGACCTAAAGTAGACTTACTAGCTTCTTCCCAGATGAAGACATATAATTTCAACTTCTCTATTTCTACCTTTGGGTTCCTGTTTATTTAACAATTTGTCCACTTTTATATCTTACTGCCTTTCAGCCACCAAGTCGCAGATGCTACTACGACGCTATCCTGACCTCCCCTGGCAGACAACCTCACCAATGTGTCCCAGAACCTCACCCCTCCAGAGCCCTGCCCCAATAAGGAAAGATAAAAACAGGCTGGGGGGTATGATCTACCTGCCAATGCCCATGTCCAGTGGAGAAGCAATTCCAGAAGGCAGACCTCCCACCTTCTGTACCCCATAAAGAATTTTGGTCCATACTCCCAGAGGGATAAAGAATGGGGAAGCTTCCAATGGAGGGGATGGGACATGGAACTCTGGTAGTGGGAACTGTATGAAATTGTATCCCTGTTATCTTACAATCTTGTTAATTGTTGGGGTACTGTGCAGATACCCCAACACATGGGTATGGCCAATTCCCTCGAGAGCTGAAACCCAAGCTTCCCAGAGTGCCTTGGTTCCTCCTCCCCCTTCCCATTCCCCTGAGAGCTGTAACCCTATCCCCGAGTGCCTTGTCTAACCTAACTCTGAGGTGCCCATGTAAATAAAGATTTATGTTCCCTCTCCACTTCGGTCTCTTCTCTTTCCCCCACTTCCCCCACGGCGCAGCCCGACGGTTAATCATTATTAAATCACCAATAAAGAATGAAAGAAAAAGAAAAAAACAAAAACCTGGTGCACACCCACCTCTTGAACGGAGTACTTCTCTCAGGTGTGAGCCTCACCTGCTCTCCTCTCCCCCCCCCCCACACCATCTTGACGCTGTGGGTCCAGGTAATCGGGAGCACCCTGAGTAAGGCCTCGCTGAGTGCACCAGGTGTTGGCTTACCTGGCACTTTCAAAGGTGGCGGATGCCGTCTTTTCTACAGCCCCAAATCCAACGCCAACAGCAAGACCCTCTGGAAAAGACCAAAAAAAAAAAAAAAAAAAAAAAGACAAGAGGTTAGAAGTTATTTTTCCGTAATACATACATGTGGACTCAAAGCTTGCAGCTTGCTCTTATGTGAAGACCAGCAGACTCATGTGGGCTAAGAGTAAAATGGGGGTGTGGGGACTGTGCCCCTGGATTGTTCGAGCCAAATGTGCTTTGGAGAGTTTACAGTCACTTGTGAGGATTATACTTGCTCAGCTGCTGAAAACGTGCAACGTCTCCACTCCTCCTTCAAGAAATCAAAGCACTGACACTCGATGGGGTGCGATCCTCCCTACAAGAAGATTCCACGAAGGCTAAAGAATCCTTGAAAAGGAAACTCCACTCTTCCTGTGAAAGCCGAGGAGCTCAAGGCAAGGAATTAACCCGGCATCGTAGAATGTCACTAAATTTTTCCATTCTGTGTTGACTCGGCAACTTAGAAACTGTACGTTTTTTGAGTCTCACTTGAATTTGTTTCAGTATTTCCTGTTAATGCAAAAAAAAAAAAAAAAAAGGGGGGGGGAGAGGGAGGAGTAAAATAGCTCCGTGGGAGAAGGTACGGCCTTGCGACATGCGTGACCCTCACTGCATTGAAAGAAGTTGCTGTGTTAAGATCTCTTTCACTTCTCTCTGCCTCTCTGTGTCCATCTCAACAATGAACAAACAAACAAAAACAGTTTGTCACCATCATGGCTGTGTCAGATTTACAGCAGACTGGCAGGAACCAAAGAGTCCTTTAACAGTAAGTGATTGATATTATTATTATTATTATTATTATTATTAATTTTTTCCTTCAGGGTTATTGCTGGGGCTTGGAGCCAGAACTACAAACCCACTGCTCCTGGAGTCCATTTCTTTTCCATTTTATTGGACAGGACAGAGAAAAAATATAGAGAGGAAGGGGAGATAGACAGGGAGAGAGAAAGAGAGACACCTGCAGACCTGCTTCACTGCTTGTGAAAAACCCCCCCCTGCAATTGGGGAGCCTTGCACTTAGTAAGTGGACCTGTTCCTTGTTGTCCTGTGAACTATGAGCGAAGAAGGAGCTTTACACTTAAAATAGATAAAAAATAAATAAATAAAAAGACCAAACACAGAAACATGTTAAATAATACATGCAATTAATTTAGTGCCCAGGGTTGGGGATGGTAGGTCAGTGGTAGCAGGACACACATTTCACATATGGAAAGCCCTGGCTTCAGTCCCTGACTGACACACAGAGTCATTTCAGGGCCAGAGGGAAGGCTCGCCCGCTAGGGCCATGCATGACATCTAGGTCTGAGCCCCTACGACACATGGTCCGTGCTGTCACGCTGGAAGGAAGCTCAGGTGCTGTGGTGTCTGTCTGTCTGTCTGTCTGAGTGAAAAAGTGGTCTAAGAATATTGAAATCATGCATGCAAACATTTTTGATAGGGGGGCTGGGTGGTGGCACACCCGGTTAAGTACACATAGTACTAGGCGCAAGGACTCACGCAAGGATCTGGATTCGAGGCCCTGACTCCCCACCTGCAGGGAGGGATGTTTCATAAGTGGTGAAGCAGGTCTGCAAGTGTTTCTCTCTTCCCCTGCCCTCTACCTCCCCATCTCTCTCAATTCCTCTCTGTCCCATCCAATAAAATGAAAAAAAAAAAAAAGTGGCCACCAGGGGCAGTGGATTTATAGTGCCAGCACCAAGCTCCAGTGATAACCCTGGAGGTAAAAAAAAAAAAAAAAAAAAAAAGATAAATGAGTGTCCAGCAATACAGTTTTTCTGGGCACATAACCAAGTTCATTTCCTGGTGAATTATCTGTGACTGGTTCTGTGCTTAGAGATGATTCCTTGTGACAGAGACAGTCTGGCCCATGAACCTACAATATTGACTCTCTGGCCTACCTAGAGAAAGAATATCACAAACTCCAGCCAAGTGAACTCGCGCAACAAGAAGCCCAAAGTGGACCTGGTGGCCCAGGGATGTTGTCACAGTCCTCTGAGGTGCCATACACTGTCAGACAGCAGAGACTGCTCCAGTCTACGCTTGAGAGGGTCTGGCTTAAGGTGCAGACGAGGACAAGTGTTCTCCAGTGGGACCTTGCCAAGTTCAGTCACCCTGCCTGTGGTCCACAATGGAAGGACAAGCTGGTCTGAAAGTATCTGGCATTGCTCAGCTCTGGCTTATGGTGGTGTTAGGGATTGAACCTGGGACTTTGGAGCCTCAGGCAGGAAAGTCTGTTTGCATACCACTGTGTTATCTACCGCCACCCTATTTTTTTTAAACATTTTATTTATTTGCTAGATAGATACAGAGAAATTAAGAAGGAAGGGGAAGGTTGTGGGGGGGCAGAGAGACAGACAGACAAATAGACCTGCAGCACTGCTTCACTGGTTGCAAAGCTTCCCCCTTGCAGGTGAGGACCGGAGGCTTGAACCCGGGTTCTTACACATTATAACATGCGCGCAGCCAGATGAGTCACCACCTGGCCCTCAGACTTGCTTTTAAAAAAATATTTATATATTTATTTTTGACTAGAGATAGCTATTGAGGGGGAGGGGAAGGTGTGAAAGAGAGAGACACTTGCAGCCCTGCTTCACCACTCATGAAGCTTTTCCCCTGCAGATGGGGAGCAGGGGCTTGAACCCCAGTCTTTGTGCACTGTAGTGTGTGCACTTACAGGTGCACCGACACCTGGCCCCACCCTCAAACTTCCTTTGTAGAAGGACACAGCCTCTTCTTGTGCTGGCTTATATCTGGGGAGCGGCCGGTCTCCACAGTCAGAGGGCTCCTGGGTTCACACTTAGGGAGTGACCAGCGACTCGTCTCTGACATCACGCAGGACATCCGTCCCTTGGAAAGAATCTGCTTTTCTAAATCATAAACAACAGCTAGTCTGCTCTTTTGTTGAAGGCTTTTCTCTAATTAGTCACTTTATGTATTTGATAATATTTTTTTCCACCAGAGCACTGCTCAGCTGGGGCTTAGGGAGGTGCTAGAGGTTGGACTGAACATGGGGTCTCTGGTGCCTCATACCTGAAAGTCCACTGCATTAACCATAGTGCTATTTCCCCCTGGCCTTAATTAGTCACTTTAATATAGATGATAGTACAACCCCGAGCTTATACTCATTAATTAGCCAACACATCCTTGCCAGTCCAGAACTCAGGCTTGCAAAACAAAATGCTCTCTCAGCCCTGAAGACCAGGGAGAGAGCACACTGTCATCATGAGAGAGGGGCCTGCTCCGAGCAACACCTATCCACACACTGGCTTTCAACTTCAGTGCCCACCGCCACTGCCCCAGTTTGCAAATGTGGGCGTTTGGCTTACTCCTGGGTGCAGGCAGGCTGAGCTGGCATGTGGATCTCTGTGTTCCGAAGAGACTCTGAGCACACTGAGTTTCCTGTCTCCGCTCCTCAGCCTCGGCCCTGCCTCCAGCTTGGAACATTCTGTGAATGTCTGCAAATGAGCACACCCTTGCCCTTCTGTTCTGCCACCTCAGGACTACAGCAGCTGCAAGCCCCTACACACATGATGTAAGCCCCAAACACATGATGTCTTGTGAACCCTCATTTAGCTAAGAGAAACGGGAGGAAGAAGGGACAGGGTTGGGGTGGGGGTGGGGGTGGAGAGAACAGAGCTGTCAGCTTTTCTGATGGCAGGAGAATACTGAGAGCGAAACTGATGTGAGACGTGAGCCGATTCTGTGCTTAGAGGGAACAGAAATAAGAGAATCAGGGCAGACTCTCTCGAGATCAACAGATGGTGGCAGAGAGCCCAAGGGAGGGAAGGGGAAGGGCTCACACCCCAGGTGCACACCAAACTGCAAACGAAGAAGGTAATTAGGAAGAGGAACCAGAGGGAGAGGATATTATTAGTGAGTTGTTGCCATTTTTCACAGCTAGTGCCATTAGCTTAGGTGCCAAGAGAGGCAAAACAAACCTACAGAGTCTGAGCTCCCCCGGATCCCACACGGAGAGGCAGGGTCATGCTTCGGGGTCTTCCGGACAATCTGGAGAAGCTCAAATGTAAGCCATCTTCTCAGACTCTCCCCTGCAAGGCAGAAGGACAATGCCTGGTGCTCACCATCTCTGCAGCCTGCTGGGGTCTCCATCTCTCCCTCCCCCTCCCCCTCCTTCCTCCACCACCTCCTCCTCCTTTTCATCCTCCTCCGCCTCTTTCTCCTCCTCCTTCCTCCAGCTCAACCTTCTCCTTCCTCCTCCTCTTCCACCTCCTCCTCCCACCTCCAGTGGGGAATCAATAATAAAGAGCTCTGGGTGTTTGTGGAAATGGAGCCAGGCTTAGATCACCATATATTTAGTTAAGATTTCTTATTATGTGAAAGAATAGTAAGGTTATCTTGTGGGAAGCACTGATAAGCTAAGATGTTGGCAGGCAAGGGAAGGCGCTTGGCACTGAGACGGGCATACTGGTGGTGAGCGGGCAGGCGAGGCAGGAGGGCTTTCTTGAGCCTGAGCAGCGCAGTGCTGAAAAGCGGCTCTGCTAAGTGCCACCCCCAGTCAGGCGGCAGGGGAGACCCTTGTGCCATGCTGCCCACAGACAGGTCCCACGACCAGTCAGGTGCTCACTCTGCCTACTGCAGACAGCTGGGAGTTTCAGGTGGGAGAGGGGTAGTGTGGCACACACACACACAGACGCACACACAGATGCATGCACCTGCACGCAGACATACACACAGACACACACACAGAGATGCATGCACCTGCACGCAGACACACACACACACACACACCTTTCCACCCATTTCAGTTTCACAAACCTCTGGGGGCAGGAAGTTGTTTTGGGAATTCAGTCCAAGATCCCGTAAGCATCATGGGCACTACACAGATAAGACAGGCCGACAGCCCAGCTTCTCCCCTGACCCGCGGAGACTGCAGAGGCCAGGCCAGAAGGTGTCTGTGTGTCTATTGTGTGTGGGTGTGTATGTGGTGTGTGTGGGGGGGTGGCTTCTACTCTGGGCTCAGGAACCAGCACAGGCTCTTTGGAAATGTCCTGCCCAGAGGGTCCAGCCCTGGAGAGGGCTCAGCCTCAGATCCCAGCTATTCTTTTTGTTATTATTATATTTCTTTATTTTCCCTTTTGTTGCCCTTGTTTTTATTGTTGCTGTTGATATTGATGTCGCTCTTGGATAGGACAAAGAGAAATGGAGAGAGGAGGGGAAGACAGAGAGGAGGAGAGAAAGACAGACACCTGCAGACCTGCTTCACCACCTGTGAAGCGACTCCCCTGCAGGTGGGGAGCCGAGGGCTCGAACCAGGATCCTTACGCTGGTCCTTGTGCTTTGTGCCACGAGCACTCAACTGCTGCGCTACTGCCCGACTTTCTTTTTTAAAAATTTATGTAATATTTTTTAGTTTCTTTTTTTGGGGGGGTATTACCTTTATTGATGTGATAGAGACTACCAGTAATCGAGAGGGAAGAGGTTACTGAGGAGGACAGCAGCAGAGAGACGCCTGCTGCACTGTTTCACCACTCGTGAAGCTTTCTCCCCCGCAAGTGAGGACCAGGGACTCGGACTCGGACTCGCTCACTGTAACATGCACTCAACCAGGTGCACCACTACCCAGCCCACACATCCCTGCGATTCTTCCTCTAATTCTAAGTCCTGTGTCCTGGCCCCAGGTTTGGGGTTTTGGGGGGGAGTTCCCTGCTAAAGGAAAAGGCAGAGGTGGGGTCTGTTGTCTGAGAAGCCCCTCCACATCATCTCCTTGTGCAGCTGGCCACTCTCTGCCCTGAACATTGCAGGCAGGTGCAGCAAACCCTTGGACATGCTCAGGGGCATGTAGGGGGACACCTTTAGTGGAGAAAGTGGGGGGGCTTACTCATATTTTATAATTTATGTGGATCTCAGAGGCTAGAGCAATTGGGAGGGGAGGACTTTTTTTTTTTAAACCACCTTGGAGACTTTGAACACTATTAAATGCTGACAGTTCTTTCAAGATGACAAATGGCCTAAGACACAGACTCCTTTATCATCCTCCATACCTGTCCTCCACCGTGTTTCTAAATCCCAGAAGGAAGGTCGTGCTGGTTCAGAAAGCTGGTTCAGGGACCCTCTGGGCATGGGGTGGGGTATAAAGAGCGGGGGTGCTTGTTTGTTAGTGAGAAGCAGGCACAGCTTACAGGAAGGTGGGCAGAAGAAGGAAGTGCTTCAGACTGCCAGGTGCCAGGTGGTGGGCTCCTTGGGGTGGGTCCCAAGTGATCAAGACCACCCTATGTGGTTTTGTCCACCCAAATACCCTCTTTCCCACTGCCCTGCTGACTTTCCAGAATGCTCTCGATTCAAATCCTCCAGCCAGACTGAACCTAGCTGCCATCATCTCTATATATTCGAACACTATTACCAGATGGACTTTTTCTTTTTTCTTTTTTTTTTTTCCTCCAGGGTTATTGCTGGGCTCAGTGCCTGCACCATGAATCCACCGCTCCTGGAGGCCATTTTGTCCCCCTTTTGTTGCCCTTGTTGTTGTAGCCTCGTTGTGGTTATTATTATTGCCATTGTTGATGTTGTTCGTTGTTGGATAGGACAGAGAGAAATGGAGAGAGGAGGGGAAGACAGAGAGGAGGAGAGAAAGGTAGACAGACACCTGCAGACCTGCTTCACCGCCTGTGAAGCGACTCCCCTGCAGGTGGGGAGCTGGGGGCTCAAAGCGGGATCCTTACGCCGGTCCTTGTGCTTTGTCCCACATGTGCTTAACCCACTGCGTCACCGCCCGACCCTCTGGATGGACTTTTTCTAAGGCTTATGCACTTTAAACACACACACACAGACACACACACACACAGACACACGTCACGGGACTTCACCAGTTGGTGCCAATTTTGTTGGCTACCAAGACAGAGACAGAGAGAGACATCACAGCATGGAAGCATCCTCCAATATGGTGGGTGTGAGGCTTGAACATGGGTAAAATATTGCATACTACAGTCTCGTTTTGAACAGAGTTGGTCACTTTAAATTCCTCCTTTGGTGTTGTCAATATTTCCATTTTATAAATAAAATTTTTAAAAAGGAAAATTTAAAAAAATGAAAGAAAAGAAAAGCAGGCTCTGTTCACCTCAACGCAACCAACTCTACCAGTGCTGCCATGCCATGTTATGCTGCTACTGGCATGGCACTGTGGACTGTTGCCAGAGACACCAAGCCTGAGATGTCTGCCGCCCAATTCCTCTTCAATGGCTTTCCTGGGCAGACTAGGAAGTTGCAAGGGTAAGAACAGGTAAGAATTGGTTCATAAGACAGGAATCATGAAACATTTCAAGACATTCCCCCCACCATCAAAAAAAAAAAAAAAAGTTAAGAACAGATTCTTAAGTCTGGCTCATGAATCTCTAAAAGAACAGGAGCAGTCGTCAAGAGAAACCAGCGTGGCTTCATTAATAATTCATTTCTAACTAACTACAAAATCCTTTTGACTGAATCTTAACTCATGTGCAGTGGATTAAAAAAAAAAAAAAAGATAAAGTATCTGGATTTCATCCTGACTTCTGATTTTCATACCAGAGAACAAGATGGGAAATCTTGCGGCAGTGTTGTGATGCAGGTCAGTGGATTCAGGAGCGGCTGGGTGACTGCGGTGCCGAGGTGTGAGTTAATGAGCCTGGAGGAAGGGCTAGAGGTGGTGCACGTGGCTAGGCGCTCGCCCCTCTCCCTTCAATATTAATGCCAACAACTTTGGCAGTGGCGCAAAAGTGAAAATAGTGAGGGGACAGAACGCCGCGAATGCTCTATGCCTGATAGAAACGAGGTGTAGCAATCTCAAAGGGGAGAGAATGAGCTAAAATATTCAGTCCGGAGGTGGCATCCAAGAAAAGTTAAGTGTGACTTCCTGGTCTTCCATCTAAAGAGCCTGTCATGGGAATACAGAAGCAGGTAGCTCTGGGCTTGGCATATGGAAGCATTTCTTTGTCATTAGACCTAACTCTGATAGAGGCACTAATCTTCTGTTCTAGAACAGAAAATGTTTGGCAGAAGCAGAAAACAGAACCTCGGGGGCATCACATTTCATTATCTCTCAACTGCGTGCAAATATTTGACAGCTCTCCCACTCTTGAGCGTGTCTGATTTCAACCCTTTCTGTTCCGAAGTCATGGGGAGGTTATCTCCACCTTCTCCCTTCCCCCAACAGCCTGTGCTGGATCCAAGGCAGAGTTTCATTTGGTCTGCAAAGGGGCTCCTAGTTTTGAACGGTTGAGTGCCACTAGGTAGATGTGCCTTCTTCAGTTATTGAGGCCTTGTCACTCCTCCTGGACCCTGGGCTTGACGGCAGCAAGGCAGTTTTCTCTCTCGTGGAGTATTGAGCTCCTACGTGGCCACAGTCCAGCCACCTGCATCCCACACATGAGCCTCAGGAAGGCTGAGCAAGAAACTGTGGGTGACTCAGCACATACTTCCCACTCAACTGGAAAGAATCTGAAGAATGCCTCTGGATGCTGGTATAGTAGATGCCAAAAGCATACCATGCATTCTTCTGTTTTCCCTGGAACTGGGGGTCCCTCATCAGGGATTCCAGGAGCCACATAGCACCCAGCAGTAATGTCAGACCCAGGGTTCCCTTGGGGGGACATGAAAAGATGCCCCAGCCCATGTTTCTGGGTCACTCTGAGAACTGACTTGCAGCTTGCCCATTAGGAAAACCCCAGGGGATAACTTGCTGGCAAAGGCTTTTGCTCAACCTTTCCTTTAAGTATTCCTTCCTCCTGCTGCAATCCCCTCCAATGGGCCCACTTCCCTTTTACCACACGGCTGTCCAATCCACAGCCACAATGCCAGCACTGTTCCCCAGGACTTGGTTTCGACCCAAGCTACAAAACACTTCAGACTGCAGAGTGTGGGTCCCAGTCAGCTGCTTCAACCACATCAGGAAAGACTAAAGTCGAGTCAATCTTTATTTTTGTGCAATTGCACCCCAGACCTCCCGAATTTCTGCTAATGCAACTCAATGCAAGAGATGGAAGGAATGCCAAATTTCAGAAATAATAAAAGACAGTGATGTTTCTTTCTTTCTTTCTTTCTTCCTTCCTTCCTTCCTTCCTTCCTTCCTTCCTTCCTTCCTTCCTTCCTTCCCTCTTTCCTTCCTTCCTTCCTTCCTTTCTTTTAAGTACCAGCTGGGTTTTTTTTTTCCACTTGATTTCATGTTTTTAAACATAGATCCTCTACTCTGAAAAGGACACATGGTCAATGTGTAAATTAAAAGAAATTATTGGGGAGATTAATGATTTACAGTAAATACAGTTGTTGGGATATGGGTAAAATTTCTCAGTTTTCTGCAAAACACTCTCATCCCAGTTTAGGTCCTCCTACACCATCATGCACTGAGACCCGAAAGTCCCTCTCCCACCCAGAATCCTTTACTTTGGTGCAATACACCAAACCCAGTCCAAGTTCTGCTCTGCGTTTCCCCTTCTGTTCTTATTTCTCAGCTTCTATGAGTGGAATCATCCCATATTCATCCTTCTCTTTCTTGTTTATCTCATGATTCCTTCAAGCTCCATATCAAAACTGCATGGTACTGGAACAAAAACAGACACACTGACCAGTGGAATACAATGAAAACCACAGAAATAACCCCCACACCTATGGACATGTAATTGACAAGGGGGCCCAAAGTATTAAATGGAGAAAGGAGAGTCTCTTCAACAAAGGGTTTTGGAATAATTGGGTTGAAGGGTGCAGAAGAATGAAAGTGAATTACTGCATTTCACCACACACAAAAGTAAACCCCAAATGGATCAAAGACTTGGATGTTAGACCATAAATTGTCAAATACTTAGAGGAGAATACTGGCAGAACTCTTTTCCGTCTAAATTTTAAAGGCATCTTCAATGATACAAATCCATTTACAAAGCAGACTAACACAAACAAAAAAAATAAACAAACCAACAGGACTACACTAAATTAAAAATCTTCTGCACAGCAAGAGAAAAACCACCATCCAAACAAAGAGACCCCTTACAGATTGGGAGAAGATCTTTATGTGCCATACATCAGACAAGAGGCTAATAACCAAAATATATAAAGAGCTCAGCAAACTCAGCAACAAGAAAAAAAATGACCCCATTCAAAAATGGGGACAGAATACACATAACAGAAGAGATACAATTCCTAAGAGCCGATGTCTAAATTTTAAAGAAAGTCAGATACCAAAAAGGGTAGTCATTTGCTCATTCAAAGGCTTTGAGTCTGTGTTTTCACAGGCCAAATGTATCTGGAAAAAAGAAGAAAAATAAAAGAGTCCCCTGGGATCAGGGGGATCACACTGGCACAAAACCCTACATGGAACCCTATGGAAGCCCCATAGGCAAAAGCAAATATAAATGAAGCTGGCATGCCAGTCAAGATACTCCAACTTGTAGATATTCAGAAGTCAGAAATCCAATGTTGAGTTTCCAAATCTGCCACAACAACAAGGGAAAAAAGATGGCCACCAGGAGCAGCAGATTCATAGTGCAGGCACCGAGCTCCAGCAATAACCCTGGAGGAAGAAAAAACAAAAACAAAAAACAACAGAAAACCAGGGAGCCAGGTGGTGGCACACCCGGTTAAGTGCACATTGTACTAAGCAAAAGGATCAGCACAAGGATCCGGGTTTGAGTCACATAGTCCCACCTGTGGGACTATGTGAAAGCCTGGTAGAGCTTAGGGGAGCTCTCCCATCCCTGGATGGAGGGCTGGATAGACACCCCACTTGTTAGCCTCTCTCCTTATAGAGATGAGCCAAGAGGGAAAAGTCTCCCAGACTTAGTTTCTCCTTGTTAGTCTCTCAAGCTCACAGAAAGCCTACAGGCCTCTCACACCTAGTTCTCCCTGCTAGCAGGCCAAATGGCTGCCTGCTTTAGGGTTCACTCAAAGTTCACACATCTGCTTCACCTTTTGATCATAAAGGAGAACACACTCTATCATACACCTCCCCAACACCAGGCAGTGAAAAGCCCCAAATCCTATTTTCTTGTGCTCTTTGATGTCTGTGATTTACATCAAGCTTTGTTTTTCTTTTCTCTACCTCACCTTACTGGTTTAACCCTTATGCTTCTCTCAAATACCTTTGGATAATTAACTCGCCTGCATCATGGAAACTAATTGTCTTGACCTTTATGTATCACATCAATTCTCGTCATACCAGCCCCCTACCATAGGGGCAAGCTGACCTTTAAGAAACCTGTAAGTTCTGACATATGTGAAAAATGTTCTTTGTTTAACTCAGTATAAAGGCCTGTACCCTTCCCCAAATAAATGAATGTTCGTACCAGAATATTCCCCGATGCCTCCTTTCTGAGTCACTTGGTCTCTTGAGCTGGCGAGGGAGGGTCAGAGGCTTACCCCCTGGTTGGAGCCACTCCATGTGAGCCCCAGCACCCACCTGCAGTGGGGATGCTTCTTCACAAGTGTTGAAACAGGTCTGCTGGTGTTTATCTTTCTCTCTCCCTTTCTACCTCTCCCCTCTCAAATTCTCTCTGTCCTATCCAATAAGAAAATAAATAAAGGGGAAAGTGGTCACCAGGAGCAGTAGATTCATAGTGCAGGCACCAAGTCCCAGGGATAACCCTGGAGGCCAAAAAGAAGAGTGAAAAAAACCCAATAAATACCCTGAAAGGCAACACATGTATATGACACTTAGAATAATAGTAGTAAATGCATGAAACATTTTTTTCAGACTCCACAGCTGTGTTATTCATCCAATAAGCAAGTACTTAACCATCACAAGTGACAACCACCACACACTACACTTTTGGTGGTACATCTCCTACAAGATGACTTATTATTCATTTGCCACAAATGAATAATAAGTCATCTTAACAACGATCAAAATAACAATCCATAGCACTAAGCATTTACTATTTTCCAGGTACTCTTTTAAAAACTTTTTCCTCCTAATTTTTTATTTTAATGAGAAAGAAAGAGAGATACAGAGAGAAAAAGACTAGAGCAATGCTCAGCTCTAGCTTATGGTGGTGCTGGGGATTGAACCTGGTACTGTTAAGCCTCAGGCATGAAAATCTTTTACATAACCCATCAGCTGTCTCCTCAGCCCTCCAGGCATTTTTCTATATATTTTATAGCTTGTTCATTTAAAAACATGGTGGGGGTACAGCATAATGGTTATGCAAACAGGCTCTCATGCCTGAGGCTCTAAAGTCCCAGGTTCAAATCCCCCACACCACCATAAGCCAGAGTTGAGGAGTGCTGTGGTTAAAAACAAACAAACAAATAAATAACGTGTAGCAGCCCAAACCCAACGCAAAAGATTTGTGTAGTCCTATGTGCATAGCAGCACAGTTTGTAATAGCCCACACCTGGAAGCAACCCAGGTGTCCAACAACAGATGAGTGGCTGAGCAAGTTGTGGTCTAGATACACAATGGAATACTACTCAGCTATAAAAAATGGTGAATTCACTTTTTTCTTTCTTTTGAATTATTATTATTTTTTTAATTCACTTTTTTCACCTCATCTGGGATGGAGCTTGAAGGAATCAGGTGAAGTGAGGTAAGTCAGAAAGAGAAGGATGAATATGGGATGATCTCACTCATAGACACAAGTTGAAAGATAAGAACAGAAGGGAAAACACAAAGCAGAACTTGGACTGGAGTTGATGTATTGCACCAAAGTAAAGGCCTCTGTGTCCCGACCCGCGGGACCTCCAACGTGGGTAATCCTAGGAGAGGGGGTGATGACAAGGACAAGAGGGAGAGGGAATGAGGACAAGAGACGCAAGAGAAATGAGACAAGACAGGATTCTGATCAAGTCTGCTTATTAGCACAAAAGGTGCTGTTTTTAAGGCCGGGCAAGGGGGGAGTTAGCAGTTGGGGACAGTTGATTGATGTGGCATGTTGTCATGGTGATCAGTCATTATCTGGAAGGTCCTGGGTGATTCATGGGGAAGTGGAGTTGGGAGACAGAAACTTATCTTTTAAGCAAAGCCCTCTGTGACCAATGGCTATGTGCCCATGCCAATAGCAACCTTGAGGGCACATGTGGCTCCCCACACCTCTGGGGTGGTGAGGGGGAGGGTTCAGGTCCTGGAACCTGATGGCAGAAGAGGACCTAGGTGGGGGGTTAGAGTGTCATGTAGAAAATTGAGAAATGTTACACGTGTACCAACTACTGTATTTTACTGTCGACTGTAAACTATTAATTCTTCCAATAAAGGGAGAAATAAATAAAAATTTAAAAAAACTAAAAAATAAATAAGTAGATAAATAATTAAAAGTGTGGGGGCCAGGGAAATGACTCAGTAAGTGGAGTACAGACCTCACATGAGTGAGGTGCAGGGTTCATCCCTGGAATGGCACAAGATGAGGGAACAGTGGTCTCTCTCTCTCTCAATCTCCCTCTCTCTCTCTCCTAAAAAAACAAAAAAGAAATAAGGGAGTCGGGTGGTGGTGCAGCAGGTTAAGCGCAGGTGGCACAAAGTGCAAGGACCGACATAAAGATCCCGGTTCAAGCCCCCGGCTTCTCACCTGCAGGGGAGTCGCTTCTCAAGCGGTGAAGCAGGTCTGCAGGTGTCTATCTTTCCCTCCCCCTCTCTGTCTTCCTCTCCTCTCTCTATTTCTCTTTGTCCTATCCATCAACAATGACATCAATAATAACTACAACAATAAAACAACAAGGACAACAAAAGGGAATAAATAAATACATTATTTTTTAAAAAAAGAAAATTGAAAGCACTTTGGAGCAGTCAGCAGTCAGCAGCACAGATGTGCAGGAGTTGTCACTGAGGTTT
Organism: Erinaceus europaeus; assembly: GCF_950295315.1. Taxonomy (NCBI): domain Eukaryota; kingdom Metazoa; phylum Chordata; class Mammalia; order Eulipotyphla; family Erinaceidae; genus Erinaceus; species Erinaceus europaeus. Next base: position 9,463,963 of record NC_080173.1, read on the forward strand.
CGTGAATTACAGAAGCCGGCCCCACAGGGAAGAAAAGGATCAGAGAGCTTGGATGATCCTACAGGCTCCTTGTCAGAAGGCTGTCCCCTCCCCTCTCCCCAGGAACCAGGGACATCTTGGGTGACAGAGCCCCAGAGCTGAGCCTCCTCCCTGAGTATTGTCTTTAAGCCCACACCCCCATAATCCCCCAGCAGCCACTTCTGGTTTCACACCTGGCACTGTCAGTGAGAAGACCTGAGGGCCACACAGAGAACCAAAGCCCTGGCTCAGATGCCTAATGAAGCAGCACCTGTTGATGTATGTCAGCCAAGGCAGAGCCGGTGGTGGCAGTACAGAAATGGAAAAAACCCTGTGACTTGCAGGGAGGATGGCTTTGATTTGGGAGATGTCACACAACTGAAGAAAATGGAATGATTCACATTGTGTTAATGCAAAAAAAAAAAAAAGGCAATAAACAAGTCATCAGAAAAGAGAGATGGTGTTAGAGTCCTGCAGGGAGTGAGGAGGGGCGCCTTCTCTACGTCTTCAGCTCTGTCTCCCAGGGATCTTTCTTGTTTTTGTTTTGCAGGGGTGGGGGAGGGGGGAGGGGAACTCCTTTTAGTCACACCCCACCCTTCCCTCCTTGCCAAAAGAATGATCAACACTTCCTGCTTTATTTATTCTTGCAGGTCATCCATCATTCACCTGGTGGCACCTCTAAGATGAGCAACTACTTTCTGGGTTTGCCCTCCTCCCCTTGAACTTTATCTATCTGTCTATCTATCTATCTGTCTGTCTATCTATTTTTTTCACCTATGTGTTTCTCCATTGATTGATTTTTGTTTGTAAATTTTTCTTTTTTACCAAAAGCACTGCTCAGCTCTGACTTAAAGTGTGTATGGGGGGGGGGGGGATGGGGGGATTGAACCTCGGACCTTGTAGCCTCAAGCATGAGGGTGTTCGCATAATCTTTATGCTATCTATCCCAGCCTCCATGTCTTATACATATTGCTCCTCTTCCCTGTGGGTCTCAGGCTACTTGGGGCTGGGAGTGTGTGTGTGTGTGTGTGTGTGTGTGTGTGTGTGTGTGTGTGTGTGTGTGTGTGTGTGTGTGTGTGTGGTGTGTGTGGTGTGGATCTCAGCCAAGACGCTGATCAAGAAAACACAATCTGTGGGTCTGGGGTAGTGAAGACATAATCTGATCCCAGACTTCCTGATACTTGGTGTTGGAAATCCTACCGCTTGTTACCTTTGCGTCTATAGATGTTGTTTGGCTGCCAGGTACATTCTTTTGACTAATATATCATGAGGCCTGTCTTTCAAGCTCTGTCCTATTACTACAAGAATCCCACTCTAGGCAAAGTCTGGGTATGTCAGGGATTCTACCAGCCCATAGGCAGTAGAGGGGTGTGTTTTCTGCATGTGGTCACCCTTGACTGTGATGTCTGGCTGCTGCCCTGAGGGTCTGGAGTGTGTGCAGGCAATAAACTCCATATCTTACGGCATCAAAAGAATGCACCTGGCATAATGACATTTGGACAATGACAGTTTTAAGCACCCTTACCCTGATGTTTTCCCCCTTGGGAATGTATTCTGGGGGGCCAGGGGGGTGGCACACCTGGTTAAGCACACACATTGCAGTGCTCAAGGACTCAGGTTCAAGCCTCCAGTCCCCAGCTGCAGAGGGAAAGCTTCACGAGTGGTGAGGCAGGGATATAGGTGTCTCTCTGTCTCTCTCCCTCCCTATTACTCCCTTCCCTCTCAATTTCTGGCTGTCTCTATCCAATAAACAAATAAATATTTAAAAAATTTTAAAAGAAATGTATTCTGATTTTTATCCATTGGTATATAACATTTGCTCTTTTTTATTTATTATTATTATTATTATTTACCAGAGCACTGCTCAGCTCTGATTTATGGTGGTGCAGGGGATTGAACCTGGGACCCTGGAGCCTCAGGCAGGACAGTCTCTTTGCATAGCCATTATGCTATCTACCCTTACTCCGTAACATTTACTCTTAATGTACATCTTATTTAAAAAACACCTTTAATCTTCCTTATGACTTTTTGATGTAATGTATAATTTTACAAATAAAACTCCTAGTAACTTGTGGTGGACGGACACACACTTGAAACGGTCTCAACTCAGGACATGCTGTGCGTCCTCCCCTGACTTCCTCTGACCAACTGCATGGCGACTGACTGGAAGTACTCCTCTACCCGGATATTTGTTTGTTTGTTTGTTTGTTTTCAGTAATTCCAGCTGCACATCCATTAACAAGACTCATTCAAACCTTCCAGCCAGCACTGACAAGGTTTGACCAATAACACCCATCTTCTCCCTCGGACACTGTGGCCCTGAAGGGGTAGAGTTACCTGGTCCTAGAGGGACAAATGACGTTAAGGACAAGGGTTCAAGCCTCCAGTCCCCACTTGCAGGGGGAAAGCTTCACAAGTGGTAAAGCAGTGTTGCAGGTGTCTCTCAGTTGGGATATTGTACAGATGTGGTTGAACATTGGCAGGGCTCACAAACCACTATATTTCCATGCAAGTACTACTTACATATCCCCCACCAAGTTATCCCCTCAGGGTATTGCTAATTTCTGCCAGCTAAAACTACAACAACCTCAACTGAGGAAGTTCCCAGAATGCCTTTTTCTTTTCTCCACCTTCTTCCCTAGCCAATTCCATCCTGACTTGCCACTTCTGTTTTTACCCTATAAAACCCACTGCTGTTCCTAGTTTTGCCCCTTTCCCTTTTTTTTTTTTTCTTCCTCTTCCACGTCCTGACCTGGAGAAGGGCTGATGTGTATAGCGGGAGGCGGCCATTTTGCTAGCTCCACATGGCCTAAACCTGCTGTGCTCACACCCGGCTCTGGAGTGTCCACATGAATAAAGATTTGCGTTCCCGCTCCACCACGAGTTCCTGGTCTCTCTCTCTCTCCCGCAATGCTAGACCGTCATCTCTCTGTCTCTCTTCCTATCTCCCCTACCCTCTTGATTTCTGGCTGTCTCTATCCAATAAACAAAGATAATAATTTTTTAAAAAGAATGATCATTGGGTCACACAAAAGAGTAATTCTTAGCACTCTGTTTGCAGGAATTTATTTTTAATAAAAACAACTGCAAGGCACAGTTATTAAGTTAAAATTGAGCTGATACAAGGGAGGACAGTAGTCAAAAACTCATATCCCCACCCTCTTCCTGCCTGCCTTGTATCTTCTAAGTTTTGTTTGAGGAGGAAATACGCAGCAAACCCATCCAGATCAAGGAGGACTATGGGCCTGATGGTCTCAAGTTCCTGTCCTGTGGGTCCTAAAACCTACTTCCTGCTTTTTCTACCCCCACCCCACCCCAACCCCTACACAAATATTCTCCGAAACAAAGGAACCAGGGAGGGGTAGATCTGAGCATTGCTTCTGTCTCTGTTGCATTTCAGACTGCAGTGAAAGTCTTCCCCACTGTGCAAAGGCTGGTGTGACCGTGTTTGGCTTTCTGGAGCACAAGCAGTGGGTCCACAATATATTTTCCAAATGTATTTTTACTAGTGATTTCATATTGATTTCCAAAACTGTAAGAAAAAAGGGGGTGTGTAATTCCATATGGTTCCCACCATCAGTGTTCTGTGTCCTCATCCCCTCCATGGGAAACTATAGTAGTTCTCCCAAGGTCACCAATATGGGCTGATTCTAATAATTACCTACCTATATCTGTATCTATATCTGTATTTATGTCTATATCTATATCTATATATGGTTTGTGGAGAGAGAAAGAGAGAAAAGATACCTGCTTTGCCATTTGTAATGTTTTACTTTTGGCAGTCTTTCTTCTGGTTATATGACATCTGAGATTGAACCTGGAACCCACCCACAAGTGCAAGATATGTGTGTCTTCTGTGACTGACCCACCTCCCTTCCCCAGGAAATGAATCTTCCACAGAGAGGGAGAAGCCATCTTCCCCCATCACATGAACATCAGGGTGAGCTGTCTGTTGTTGCATGGCCAAAAACCTATGGTATGGCCTGGCCAAGCTGACAGTAATGCTCCTGAGTCTCTTTATAACCAGCAGAAATGAACCTGAACATCTGTGGACCTGGGAAAACAAAATTGTCCAGGTTTAATCATGAACTAAGCAGATGCCTCTTCCAGAAGGGTTGAGCTTTGGAGGTGCAAACACCAACCTTCCCCATGCAGGAAGAGTTTGGCCCATCCCAGACTGGGATGCAGCTCTGTCTCCTATAAACCTTTCTTCTTCTTCTAGCCTTTGCCCTTCTTCCGTAGCCAGTCCACAGCGTCAGGTGGAGCCTGATGTCAAGTTTCGAGACCTCCTTTGAATCTGGAGAGGTGGCAGTCGTTGACTATGTGGGTCATAGTCTGTCTGGAGCCGCAGGGGCAGTTTGGGTCGTCTCTGTATAAACCTTGATGCATACTTAAAAAGCCAAAGTCCAAGAGATGAAAATGACCAGAAGTGCTGATGGGGACAGTTTTGCAGCCAGAGCTGTTTTCTTGTCTTTTTGCTTGAAGAGCATCACAGCCTCACTCCTGGGTTTCCCTGGCCCTCCAGGGGAGCAGCCAGTCTTCACACCACAGGGTGGCCTGGTCCATGGGAATGCAAATGAGCAATGGCGTCCTTACGTAATAGACAGCAGGGACTCCAGCTGTCTCTAATGGGCCAATTACAACCAAACTCTCCATCTTCTTGCTCCACTGGTCTATGCCTGGCTCTTGAGAAATTTATGACTTGAGAGAGCCTGGGCTAGTCACCTTGCATCCCAGAGGAGCTTGGTGATGATTTGGGGGTAGTAAAGCACTATTTTCCAAGCAACCAAACATCAGGCCCTCCATTACAGCTTTGTCTTATCAAATAGTAGCTCCAGAGTGGCCTGTAATTAAATTGGCCAAGGCTACATCTTCCTGAAATAACCTGAGCCTGCCAAGTCCCTGTTAGGACTCCTTTTCATCCAATGAAGGTAAACAGACCAGTCTAGAGTCAGGCCTAGAGGGGCACTCCCACTCTGATTGATTGCGTATGTCATTTGGCCTTTGGAATCCAATCAGCCAGTCAGTGGCCCGATTGGTTGCTGACAAGTGGGTCATTCCTAGGGACCCTGCTCTTTGTCTGAAGAATTAAAAGGCTCTTTGCAAAGGGACCAGTGGTCTCTAGTCTGCTCCTCTCTCAGTCGTCTATATCTAGCTGTAGACCTTTGCTATTTGGGTTAGACAGCTATCTTATGCTTTCTAAGTCAAGGTCAGGTGGTGCCTTCTACTAGTCCAGGGATCTAAGGATGCAGAAAATACTTGTTATTCTATTCTCCCTTGTCTCCCCCCCCCCCACCCCCCAGAACCTCAGACACTGAAACACCTCTCCTCCACTGCCCCCTGTCCTGTTTCATGATGACTGTATCATCTTCTGATTCACGCCTGTCTGATTTTTAGGTGTTCACTGTCATGGGAGTAATGATAGTTGGCGACATGGGGAAAAAAAAAAAAAAACAGCTGTGGTGGTGCCAGCACCTATCCCTTTCACTGTCCTACACTCTCTCTCTGCCTGCTGTGGCTCACTCAACATTTCTGTCTTCAACCCCTGAAATGCCTGCATACACACACACACACACACACACACACACACACACACACTTTGGAGTGCACGCCAAGCAGAACTTTTATTTCTATAAAGAGTTTTTCAGGGTTCAGTCTCTTTCAACCACCAAGTCGCAGACACTACCATGATGGCAACCTGACTTCCCTGGGCAGAAGACCTCACCACTGTGTTCTGGGGCCTCCCCTCTCTAGAGCCCTACCCCACTAGGGACAGACAGAAACAGGCTGCCAACATCCAGTGGGGAAATGATTACAGAAGCCAGACCTTCCATAGAGATCTTTGTTCTGCACTCCCAGAGGGATAAAGAAGGTACGCTTCCAATGCAGGAGTTGGGATATGGAACTCTGGTAGTGGGAATTGTTTCAGAGAACTTCTGAAATTGTTTTACTGAAAAAAAAAATTCCCATTACCAATTTCAGAAGTTCTCCGAATAGGGTTTCCAGTGACTCTGTGTGTGTGTGTGTGTGTGTGTGTGTGTGTGTACGTGTATAAGACTTTGTGACAAAGGAGTTTTATCTCATTCAACTACTTGAACACAGAATATCCCCCTAAAATATGCTGTCCTGGTACCATTCTATCTATTTGTTTCTTTTGGACACCCCTGCCTTTCTACTAAGCAATTTGGAATTATATAGAATTGTACCCCTCTTATCCTACAATGTTTTCAGTCATTATTAGATCACTAAAACACACACACACACACACACACACACACACACACACACACACACACACAAAGTCTAGATGACCCCTGAGGACCCAGATCCCTTAAAGTCTAGTCTCCAGGTGAGCCTAGTAGATTGCCTGGTCCCTGGTCCCTGATCTGACAGCAGATCCTCCTGGTCCCTCAGGTTGGTTCCTGGACTGACTTGCATCGAAATCTCGGGTCCTTCTTAAAAATAAATGCCTGGGGGGAGTCAGGCAGTAGCACAGTGGGTTAAGCGCAGGTGGTGTGAAGCGCAAGGACTGGCTTAAGGATTCAGCTCCCCACCTGCAGGGGAGTCACTTCACAGGCGGTGAAGCAGGTCTGCAGGTGTCTGTCTTTCTCTCCCCCTCTCTGTCTTGCCCTCCTCTCTCCATTTCTCTCTATCCTATCCAACAATGACATCAACAACAACAATGATAACTATAACAATAAAACAACAAGGGCAACAAAAGGGAATAAATAAATAAATATTTTTTAAAAATTAAAAAAATAAATGCCTGGACTCAGTGACATGGTGGGAAGGGGTGGTCACAGATGAACTGCAGTAACTCTAGCACTACCCACAGGAGGACCCAGCTCTGGGACAAAGACAGACAAGGAGAAAAGACAAGCTCTCTGAGTTCATACCTGGCTAACACAATGGGGAGACCTACAACCCCAATAGAAGCCTCAAGGAAATAAAGTCTTTCCTAAGAGACTATGTTGTGTCAAATGATCTCGATGACATTAATAAGAGAGCAGAGTGAACTAGAAGGCAGCTGTAGGACGTCTGGCTCTAAGGTACTAGAGCTGAGGTACCGTCTTTTCTTAACCCTTTAGAGGGGAAATTATGAATTACAAGACTGTTGTCACATGGATACAGTTTTTTTCCCTTTTATTGGGGGGATTAGTGGTTCACAGTAGGCAGACAGTAAAATACAGTAATTGGTGTCACATTTCTCAGTTTTCCACATAACACGCTAGCCTCCACCTCCTCCTCCACCATCATGTTGCAGGACCCAAACACCCCTTTCCCACACCCCGGCCTCAGAGTCTTTTACTTGGGTGCAATACACCAACTCTAGTCCAAGTTCTGCTTCGTGTTTTCCCTTCTGTTCTTATTTTGCAACTTCTCTCTACGAGTGGGATCATCCCCCTATTCATCCTTCTCTTTGTGGCTCACAGGATTCCTTCAAACTCCATCCAAGATGAGGTGAAGAAGGTGAAGTCACCAGTTTGAATAGTGTGTGTGTAGTATTCCACTGTGTATACAGACGACAACTTGCTCAGCCGCTCATCTGTTGTTGGACACCTGGGTTGCTTCCAGGTTTTGGCTATTACAAATTGTGCTGCTGTGAACGCGGATGTAACGTGTACAGTTTTGCATATTCCTGCCATAGGTACAAATGCTTCACATGCTCCAACTTGTCATCTTCCTCCAGCACGTGACACTGGGACCTCAACCTGCCTCCCCCCTTTAGAGTCCTTGGATGTGGTGTAGTAGGGACCAGCTAATTTCAAAGGTGACCCTCAAACTCAGTGCTGAGGAATCACCCTCAATCCAGAGCCAAACTGCCATCTGACCTGAGATCTGCACTTTCTGACTTCCCCTGTGTTATCCAGTGATGGCAGAACCCACCATGGGGAGGGTGCAAATTCAGGGTGAGGTTTTTAGCTCCTGCCCCTCTGCTGCAGAGAGCTCAGGCCCCACCTACTTGAAATCACTACTGAGTTCTCAACAAGCATGGCTGTTGGCTCACAGCTCATAGCCCCAGGTCCCCTGACGGCTCTGAGTTATTTGTCAAACCCTCTTTTCCAGGCAGATCCCCACAGAGTTGCCACATGTCACCCCTCCCTGGATCAGGCTGGCAGGGGGGAGAAATGAGATCTACAGATGGGCTAGACCCCCTGCTTGGGGGAGACGTGATTACAGACAGCAGGACCAGGACTTGTGCCAGATGGCAGAGTGGAGCTACCCCCCAGGAAGTCCGCTTGCTGCCCACCTCAGACAGATGCTCCGATTGCATGAGAACCCGTGGCCATTGGCTCCGATCTCCTGCCTCCCACGCCCATCCCCCTCTACAAACACACACACACACACACACACACACACACATACACACACACACACACACTTCACAAATGTAAACCTTCCTGGCCCCGTGCTGCATCAGCACTGAGCAAAACCAGGAGGAAGGTTGTTGCTGATCCAACCACTAGACAACATGAAGGAAAAGGAGCCCTTGCTGGGCGATTCCCAGCACGATACACTCGCGCGGGTGCCGATGTCATCCTCACAGCAGGATTTCAAAGAAGATACGATCCATCTCACCTTACAGGTGGAAAACCTGTGCTGTGGAGAGATGAAGTCACTTGCTCAAGTGAACAGAGTGTCCGCAGGTAAGCCAGGACTCACCTGGTCACTCAGTTGCTGGTGCCCCAGAAGCCAGGTCTTTCTGGCTTGGACATGGACACTTACAGCTTGTGGCCATGTGATCTTTCTCAACGGCATCTTTCTCACCTGTGAGATGCGCCTGGAGGGCATGTCTGAGTCTGGGGGAGGAGTTGCCTGAGGTCGAATGTGACTGCATGGTGTGTCTCAATCCTGTTCAGATTTGGGCTGAGGCCTGGGCAGACACTCACCCTCTGGCTTCAGCAGCTAGTAGCTAGTAGGACTGAAAGCAGCAACAAGAGTTTCCTTGTGGGACTGCGCACGTCTTAATAGGGGCAAAGTTTTGAGTCAAGTGTAGGAAGTTCTTCTAATGTGCAACATGTGCGCTAAGCTAGGTGCACCACCACCTGGCTCCCCTAAGTTCTTCCGGTGTGCTTGAGGTCACACGTGACTTTGGAGGTAAAGGTCATTGAGGTGAGATATGGGAAGGGAGGTCTGGATTTGGGAGGATGCTGGGACATGAATATAATTAGCATGTGGCTGATGTCAGCCTGATGAGCATACAATGGACTTATGCATGCCTGCAAGGGATTATGGGTGTCTAGGAAGCCATTTAAGCGAGTGTCTAACGGAAATCACTCAGAATTCCTGCTGCTCTTTGCCTGCTGGCCTTCTCCCTGGGACCCACCATGCTGCTTCCCCCAGCGGCTTGCGCACATGTAGCCCAGCATTGCTAGTTTGCTTAAAGACTCATGGCTCCCCGCCACCATGACTAGCCCATCTTTATCCCTCTGCCTATTTTTGTTACCATGGTTTTTATGTACGTAAATAACCCTCGATGTAATAAACCTCCCATTGGTTTACACTCTAGTCAAAGCTGGTCAAAGTTTTTTATTTCATTTATTTCTTTTGCCTCCAGGTTTATCGCTGGGGCTCAGTGCCTGCACTATGAATCTATTGCTCATGTAGGCCACTTTTTTTTTTTCCATTTTGTTGTAGTTGTTGTTATGGTATTGTTATTGCTGCTGTTGGATAGGTCAGAGAGAAATCGAGAGAGGAGGGGAAGACAGAGAAGGGGAGAGAAAGACAGATACCTGCAGACCTGCTTCACCACCTGTGAAGCGACCGACTCCCCCCCACCTGATGCAGGTGGGGAGCCAGGGGGCTCGACCAGCATCCTTAGGCTGATCCTTGCACTTCGTACCATGTGCACTTAACCTGCTGTGCCACCACCAGACCCCTTGTTTTAAATGTGTTATCTTACTATAGGAGGGATCCTTCTCAGACCATTATAAATCACACCAGGGAAGAGTTTACTGGGTTAAACAGTGCCATCCTGCCCCACTAACCAAGACAAATTTAACCCATGTCTACCATGAACTGCAGCACATGACCTTATTTGGAAATGAGGTTTTTTGCCTATGAGATTGGCTAAAATGAAGTCATAATGGATTAAGGTGAGTCCTCAGTTCAACCACCGATGTCCTAGAAGGAGATGCATACACACACACACACACACACACACACACACACACACACACACACTCACTCACACTCACTCACATGAACAGGAAAGCAGAGATCAGAAAGAAGCCTCTATAAACCACAGGGGATTGCTACTACCACCCAGAGCTGGAAGAACTAAGGACGTGCCCTCCTCCAGAGCCTCTGGGAGGAGCAGAGCCTGCCTACCACCTTGGCTTCAGACTTCTAGACTCCTGACTGCACGGGAATAAACATCTGTCATGTTCAGCCATCTGGTTATGGCAGGAAAGTGATGCAAATATTACTGGAAGTTTCTGAGACAGGCACTATGCTCTCTGTGGCTTTTCTCATTCATCTTATGAGGAAAGCAGCATTAGAACCACCAGTTAGGGGACTCAGGCGGCAGCGCAGCGGGTTAAGCGCACGTGGCATAAAGCACAAGGACTGGTGTAAGGATCCCGGCTCGAGCCCCTGACTCCTCATCTGCAGGGGAGTCGCTTCACAGGTGGTGAAGCAGGTCTGCAGGTGTCTTTCTCTCCCCCTTTCTGTCTTCCCCTCCTCTCTCCATTTCTCTCTGTCTTATCCAACAACGACGACATCAATAATAACTACGACAACAATGAAAAACAACAAGGGCGACAAAAGGGAAAATACATAAATATAAAAAATAAAAATAAATAAAAATTTTAAAAAAAGAACCACCACTTAGTAAAAAGGACCTGGATGGCTAGAAAGCCCGTGGGATGTGTCCAGATTCACACAGCTGGGCTGCGAGAGGGGGCCTCATAGCCTGACCAGCAGACCTTAGTCTCAGCCATTGGGCCACACAGGGAGGCCTTTCTCTTCTTTTTTTTTTTTTTTTAATTTTTTTTTTATATTTTATTTAATTTATTTATTCCCTTTTGTTGCCCTTGTTGTTTTATTGTTGTAATTATTGTTGTTGTCGTCGTTGTTTGGATAGGACAGAGAGAAACGGAGAGAGGAGGGGAAGACAGAGAGGGGGAGAGAAAGAGAGACACCTGCAGACCTGCTTCACCGCCTGTGAAGCGACTCCCCTGCAGGTGGGGAGCCGGGGTTCGAACCGGGATCCTTATGCCGGTCCTTGTGCTTTGCGCCACCTGTGCTTAACCCGCTGTGCTACAGCCCGACTCCCCTTTCTCTTCTGACAACCAGAAACCTGATGGAGCGAAAATCATACAAACCCTGATGGAGCGAAACTCAGCTACTCTGGACCACAAGGGAGCCAGACATTCTAATCAGCATGACTTTTCCTTTTAGCTGAGTGCCCACCCTTAAGCATGGGTCCTCCCCCTCTTTTATTTTGATAGAAGTTGTTCTCAAAGGCAATCCTCATTTTCCTGCATCCTTCATTTAATATAATCTCTGCATCGATGACTCAGAAGCATCTCAGAAATGTTCATTACTGTGTAAGTACACGAAACAAGATGTTTGGGGTAGGGGGGGGATGGCAGATTCCCTATTAAAACTACCCCCAGCTGGCTTCTTCATTGAGGTGATGCCTGGGTGAAGGTGTGGTTGAGCTGATGTCTAATTCCTTGTCGTTAGGGGGTCTGCTTTCCTACCTCACAGCTGACAGAGGCTGGCGGGCACGCGGGGGGGGGGGGGGGGGAGGCTGCCCTCTGCCAGTGAAGGCTTGGGAAGCTGCTAGCTGAAGTTCCCAGAGTTGGACAGAGGCTAAGAATAAAGAGTAATTCTGGACTCAGGCTTTTCTTTTTCCTTTGTTTTGTTTTGGCTTTTTTCCCCCACCATGGGTATGTCACATCCCTGTGCTTTGCAGATCTTTCTAATCTCACTGCTGGAACGCACAGGGCTTTTACCCCTCGTTCCCAGTTACCCCGTTGCATTCACTATGAAAGAGCTTGTCACCACTGCCTGCCCCGCCCCGCCTTGTAGAACTTATAGAGGCTTCTTTCTGATCTCTGCTTCCCTGTTCATGTGAATGAGTGTGAGTGAGTGTGTGTGTGTGTGTGTGTGTGTGTGTGTGTGTACGCGTCTCCTTCTAGGACATCAGTGGTTGAACTGAGGACTCACCTTAATCCATTATGACTTCATTTTAGCCAATCTCACCAGACACGACACCTGCATAGACCTCTCTCAGAACTTCAGGTAGAAGGGGAAACTCCCACCTTCTAGTTGGTCTCTCTCTCTCGTTTTAAAATTTTTATTATCTTTATTTATTGGATAGAGACAGCCAGAAGATGAGAGAAAGAGGGAGAGAGACAGAGAGACACCTGCCGCCCCACAAAGCTTTTCCCCTGCAGGTGGGGACTGGGGGATCAAACCCGGGACCTTGCGCACTGTAACTTGTGCACTCAACCAGGTGCACCACCACCCAGCCCCATCCTCTCTCCCTCTCTCTCTCTCTCTCTCTCTCTCTGTCTCGCCACCAGGGCTATCCTTAAAGATCTGTGCCTGCATGACTTCAGTGTTTTTGGTAGTTTTTTTTTCTTTTCTTTCTTTCTTTCAGATAGAGAGTGAAAGATAGAGGTAGCGAGAGGAGAGACATCATAGCACCATTTCACTACTTTTGAATCTTCTCTCTTGCAAGTGTTCCTATACAGGGGAGGAGAGGGAGAAAGGGAGGAGGGGGAGGGGGAGGAAGTGGGGGGAGGGGAGGAGGAAAAAGGGGAGGAGGGAGAGGGGGAGAAAAGGGGGGAGGGGAGAAGGGGGAGGAGAGGGAGAAAGGGGGAGGAGGGGAAGAGAGGAGGAGGGAGAGGGGAGGCGGGGAGAGGGGAGGAAAAGGGGGAGGAGAAGGGGAGAGGGAGGGGAAGGAGGAGGGAAGAGGGGGAGGAGGGGGGACTCAGATCCAGGTACGTGGTGCCATGCTCTAGTGGGTGAGCGGCCTGGCGGCCCCACCTGGCTCTATTTTCATGTGGCTCTTTTCCATGCGAATGTGTGGTCCTTGGTTCTTTCTCTGCTTCACCAAGCTAGGCAGAGACACTGCATGAGAGGAATACAGCTTTACTGAGTGTCCCAGTGAGAACATCTAGCTCTTCAGTTAAGAGCTAAGAGTCAGGATGAAATTCTCGGGCCCTTATCACATGCTCACTGCATGCTCTGTACTGTGCCAATGGTCATAAGAATGTGTCAGAGAAATCTCTGGATTTCAAGCTCATCTTTCCATGAAGATGACAATCTTTTGTATATTTTTTATGTATTTTTAACCAGAACACGTTGTGGCTCTGGCTTCTGGTGGTGCTAGAGACTGAACATGGAATCTTTGGTGCCTCAGGAATGAAAAGTCTTTTGGTATAATCATCATGCTATCTCCCCAGCCCATTGACAACCACTCTTGTCTTCTCTCAACACTGGGTCAGGATTTATTTTTCTCTTCCATTAAAATAGATTCTAAATTAATTTCCTGATACCCTACTCATCATCTTAGTCACAGGTCTTACTGCCAAAATGGTCTGGCATCTTAATTTCTCTCCTTTCCTCTGATACACACACACACACACACACACACACACACACACACACACACACACCATACCACACCACACCACACCGATGTCAAAATCAAGGTTTTTAACAAAGTCTATCGGCCAGTGCTATGAGGAAGCCCATGGGAGGTTGGCAGACCTTTCCCACTGCCATGTTTCTCCCTGAAACACATCTTTTTTTTTTTTAATTTCTTTATTGGGGAATTAATGCTTTACATTCAACAGTAAATGAAACACATCTTTACCATAGAGACTCTTCCACTCTGCTCCCTCTATGCCAGGAATATCCACTGCAAGGATCTTTTCTCCCAGAAACTCTTGACTTAATAATAAGTCATGACTAAGGGCCCTGGAAACCTGAGACTCCCGTTAAGAAGTAGACTGAGTAGGGTAAGGGAAACAGACACAGAAGACACGTGGGGGGCAGAGATCACTAGCAGCCACCAGGAGCTAGGAGACAGTCACAAAACAGATTCTCCCAAAGAGCCACCAGGCAACAGTCTCACCCACACCTTGAATTTGAACCTATAACCTCCAGGACTGTAAGACGGTAGAAGCCTCCTTTGTGGCACAGTGTGACAACCTCCCTAAGACACCAACACACACAAAACAAACACCTTGACATGCTTTATTAGCAACAGAATCTGAAGCCACCACTTGGCCTAGGAAACAATGGCAAAGAATGTCAAAGCATCACACTCATGAGGGTTCCTGAAATCCATTGGTGAAGTTTCTACTTTTCCATTTGACGATGAAGGGGATCACAACAATGGATGCGTCCTTACAGAAGTCACTCTGTGTGTGTGTGTAGGAGTTTGAGACAACCACTAACCAGCATCCCGTGTTGGGGACAGATGTTGGGGACACGTGATTCATTATGCCTGTTAAAGTCAATAAACAATGAAACTTGACTAAGTTTCATGAAATAAACTTGGTCGATTCCAAATTATATTCCTCCATGAGGATAATTTCTGGAACCATCCGTTCTACCCCAGTTCCATGGCTGCCAGTTCTTAGCAACATCGCCCCGCCAGATATTTGTCGGGAGGCGGCATCATCTAAGTTCATTTCCCACGTCTACGCTCGACCGGACCTGCCAATATACGCGGATATCTTCGCCCACCCTGTCCAACGCTTGACGTCTCGTCACCCAATCTGGTCCCCTACGCCTACACTGAACTTCTCTGTTCCAGACTCTGGGAAACAGAGTTGGCAGTCAGCTGAGGTCAAGAACAAACACCTCATCACAGACCCCTGCGAGCGTCAACCCGGCTTTGACCTAGCACGTTATGATTGGGCCCTCCTCAATCGCTATCGAACAGGCCATGGCCGGTGCGCCGCTATGTTCCATCGCTGGGGAGCCAGAGATGACCCGAACTGCCCCTGCGGCTCCAGACAGACTATGACCCACATAGTCAATGACTGCCACCTCTCCAGATTCAAAGGAGGTCTCGAAACTTGACATCAGGCTCAACCTGATGCTGTTGACTGGCTACGGAAGAAGGGCAAACGCTAGAAGAAGAACAATGAAGAAGGGAAGGCCATCTGGGCAGACATCATTTTAGCATCAGCACACAACATAGGATGAAAAGACCGTAATACCATGAGATTAGAAAACTACTTAAGAGGGCCAGGTGGGAGCGCAGCAGGTTAAGTGCACATGGTTCGAAGCACAAGGATTGACTAAGGATCCTGGTTCAAGCCTCCAGCTTCCCACCTTTGGGGGGGGGGGCACTTCACAAGTGGTGAAGCAGGTCTGCAGATGTCTTTCTCTCCCCCTCTCTGTCTTCCTCTCCTCTCTCGATTTCTCTCTCTGTCCTATTCAACAACAGCAACAACAACAACAATACCATAATGACAACAACAACAAAATGGGAAAAATGGCCTCCAGGAGCAGTGGATTCATAGTGCAGGCACTGAGCCCCTGGAGGCAAAAAGAAAAGAAAAGGAAAAAAGGAAAGAAAGAAAAAGAAAAAAACAATAAGGTCACCATGCTTCTTTCTTAGAGAAGTGAACTGTTTTGCTATGAACAGAAATTAAGATCATAGCCAATGATACAGGCTCAGGATTTTTTAAAAATATTTTATTTATTTATGAGAAAGATAGGAGGAGAGAGAAAGATCTAGACATCACTCTGGCACATGTGCTGCCAGGGATCGACTCAGGACCTCATGCTTGAGAGTCCAAAGCTTTACCACTGCGCCACCTCCCGGACCACTAGGCTCAGTATTTTAATGTTGTAATTAAAAACTAAAGGACTGGGAGTTGGGCGGTAGTGCAGTGGGTTAAGCGCAGGTGGTGGCAAAGTGCAAGGACCGGTGTAAGGATTCCAGTTTGAGCCCCCGGCTCCCCACCTGCAGGGGAGTCACTTCACAGGCGGTGAAGCGGGTCTGCAGGTGTCTGTCTTTCTCTCCCCCTCTCTGAGATCTGGGATCCGTGCAAACAAGAGGAGCCCAGGGAAAAAGGGATAAGAGGAGACCAGAGAAAGTTTAATTACCAAGGTTTAAATTCACTTGTGGACAAGCCCAGGGAGAAGCAGGCATGTTGGGGGAGGCGAGCATCTAGTCAAACACCAGGAACTGGGCCAGCTGACCGCAGGAACCACTATCCAAGCAAAGAGAACTCGCTGGGACAAGGAAGGAGCAGACTTCACCCCCCACCGTCCCTTCCAAGTTAAGTAACTTGGTTTACATGAGTCCAACAGTTTGATGTCAGTCCCAGCCAATTACATCCCCACAGCCATGCTATGTCACACCATTTTAACATGCTGAGTTTTAAGCCTAGAGAGCGTTCAGAGGAATCTACCCCAGATCCTGGTATGGAGATACTGATTTGGAAGCCATTGGCACATGGAGAACCAGAAACCATGACACCGGGTAAAAAGAACCAAGATGAAAAAAAAAAAAAAAAACCCAGAGAAGAATTCTAGGTCAGATCAAGTGAAGTCTGAAGACTGACCTACAAAGGAGAGGGAGAGAGAAGAGTCGGAGGTAACAGGAGTCATAGTGTGATGGACTGAAGGATTAACAGGAGCCCAGAGGGCGTACATGAGTGTAACTGCCCCAAATGTGTGTGAATGGGGTGGGGTGGGGAAGCTTGTGTGTGTGTGTGTTGGGGGGCTTCCTCAGCACCTCCTTGGCCCTATGTCAGCCACCCAGGAAAGGCCACATGGGACTCTGAGTCTTTTAGGATCCAGGGCAGGTTGGCATGATTTAGGGTGACCTAAAAGAGCGACATAGGAGTGGCAGGGAGGAGGGGAGAGAGGGTGCTCTGGGTAGGGAGTGGAAGCCAAGAAGGTCTGAGTGAAGTATTCAGAGGTGCTCAGAAGAGCAACACAACACAACCCAACCAAAATGTCCACACAATGAAATGTTTGTCACCGTAAGCCAACACAGTGAGCAGAGAAGGAGAGAGCCCTTTATAAGGTGTTGGCCTATTCTGGATGAACTTGGAGATGGAAAAAAAAAAAAAAGGAAGATAGGATGGGAGGGTGAGGGGACATTATCAACAAGGAGGGTTCTCTTTCCTCCCCTTCCACTCCCCTTCCCCGTCTTCTTTCACTTTTTTCTTTCTTCTGAGGCAGGCTAGAAGAGATGTTCATAAGATTTTGGAGGAGAGGAGGGGAAGGGTAGAAGACAGAGAAAGAGAACAGATGAGGTAGAGAACAACCAACAAACAAACAGAGAGAGAGAGGAGAGAGAAAGAGAGAGAGGAGGGAAGTGCTATTCGGAAAGATGGAAGAAATGTCAGGACTGTCGGTGGCCCAGAGAGCTAAAAGAGGGACACAGGAGGGGTACAGAGGAGAAGAGACGGGATGGGATGCAACACTTGGGCTCTTCCATCTCCGAAGAATATTTATTTTATCTTACCAGATTAGAACCACCGCCACCACCAACTGAAGAGTCACCAGGGAATGAATCATCAAAAATTTACAGCAACGGTGAAAACCCTCCATGTGACCTTGAGCTACAACCTTGAGTTTTATGATTTTTCTGGAGAGGAAACCAGTAGTCAGGGCCTAGGTGTCCCGCTGGAATCAGATGGAAACATTTACCCAGGCCCATTTACAAACATACGGGAAGCTTCACCGGGGACTCTCGGAAAGCCAGCAGAAGGTTCTATCCTTGGTTAACGCTGTAACTACAGATGCTTTCGAACCCAGCTTTTCCAGACAATATGCCAACACGTTTTACATTCCTCCCTCTGTCTAACTGCAAAGAACCCAATTTCAAAGGCAAATGTACCGCATACCCTCCCACAGACATGCTTCTTTTATACGTCTTGTCTTGTCTTGCCTTTTTGTCAAGAGAGGAAAGTCGCCTTAGATCCCAAAAGTAGTCCCTCTCTCCCTTTGTCTCTCAAAAACGTGCAGATTTCAGGATGGATTCTGGGGTGTCTTTGAAATGAGAGTTTACCCAGCTATTTCTCAATGACCCCAGGAGTACACAGCACAAAGTCTGATACTCTTTTCCTTACTGTGAGCAGAAGATAGGGGTGCAGCTAGGTGGGTGATGACGTCAAAGGAGAGGACCCTGAAAATGGGGCTGGAGTGAACCCTACAGGCTGGGACTCCAAAGCCACTCCTAAGGCTAACTGTCCTCCCGCCGGATTAAGACACACTGCAATGGGCCCTTGACTGCACTTGGTGGAACACACCCTTCTCAAGAGGTTCGGAAATAGCCTACATCCAGCCGTTTCCATCTGGCCGCTCAGAAACAGAGGTAATTCTAAGTCAGCCAAAGCCAAGGGCACTGGGAATCCACTTCCATCCAGAGAACTCAATATGGCAGCTATTTTTCTGCCAAGATTAAAGTCCCATGGCTTCTCAGTCCTCACACATTCTGTTTTCTCCTTCCTTCCTTCCTTCCTCCCTCCCTCCTTCCTTCCCTCCTTCTCTTCCTTTGTCCCTTCCTTCCTTTCTTTCTTTCTTTCATAGGAGTTAAGTAGGAAGGAGAGGGAGAGAGAAGTGGACAGAGGGAGGGAAGAAGGGAGAGAGAGGAAGGGAGGGGGAGAGAGAGAAAGAGAGGGAGAGGGAGAGAGAGAGGGAGAGGGGGAGAGAATAGCACCAATGCTTCCTTCAATGTGGTGGGGCTGGGCGCACAGCTCACCAATCCTTCTGAGTTGATTCTTCTCCTCCTTCCTTCTGCCCTTTCACTGGGCCAGCCCTGCTATGCTTTAGTCCTTCCAAGCACTAAATTGCTCTGGTATAGGGAGATATAGCAGGGTTAAAGATTCATATCTATTTGTATGAATCTTGAACAACCATCTCTCTCCACACTGGACTGTAAGTCTCTATGAGGGCAGATCTAGCCCCATTTTATTCATATCTGCTATATTCTCAACACTTAGCACAGTTCAAGTGGTCCTAAGTGTATCGGGGGCCGGGTGGTGGCACACCTGGTTAAGTGTGTGCAAGGATCCAAGTTCAAGCCCCTGGTCCCCACCTGCAGGAGTGAAAGCAACTGTAGATAATATCTGTAACCTTGGGAGAACGCCACAGCTTCCAGTGGAGGAACTGAGACACAGATATCTAGTGGTGGGAACAGTGTGGAATTATACCCCTGATATCTTTTAATTTTGTAAGTCATCATGAAATCACTAATAAAATTAAGATATAAAAAAAACCCCAAAGCCAAAATAATATATAATGGTTAATTTCTACATCAGAAAGGTGAGAACCAGAGGAATGAACCCAGGTCCTTGTGCATTGTAACGTGTGTGCTCTGAATAAATATCTGATCAACAAGATTGAACCTCCCCTTGCATAGCTGCTCTGGGCAAACTTGGACATGTTTAAGTAGAGAACTGAACTGAAGGAGCCTGGTGGTGGTGCACCTGGTTGAGCGCACATGTTACAATGAGCAAGGATCCAGGTTCAAGCCCCTGGTCTCTACCTGCAGGGGGAAAACTTCACAAGTGGTGAAGCAGGGCTGCAGGCATCTCTCTGTCTCTCTCCCTCTCTATACCCCCCTACCCTCTGGATTTCTGGCTGTTTCGATCCAATAAATAAATCAAGAGAATTAAAAAAATTAAGCACAAGGAATTTAAAGGAATTGGTTTCTAGCTTATAAGGAGAGGGGTTGCCTCTTGGTTCACATGTTGTTTTGCCTGAATTAGTGGGGTAGAGAGTGCAGAAAGGGGATAAAGCACCATGGTGAGGAGCAAGGCCCACTTGTCTGAGATGATCCTTTTCAGAGTCTGGCTCCCCTATCACAGGGGAAGGGCCAGCAAACAGGAACCACAGTCTTGTTCTGCAGCCAAGGACCAGACATTCTCCAGACTTCAACCCCGTGAGGCTGGCTAGGCTGCACAGAGTAGCACACAGGGAGAAGATGGTCTTTGGGGGCAGGAAGGAAGGCTGACAGAGCGCCCACAGTCTTGTCTCTAACAGCCTGTAGAGAATCTAGGTCGTTGCTGGCATTCAGCTGTGTCTGAGTCCCCCGGGAGCAATCACCCAGCACTCTCTCACTCTGGGATGTAAGATTGAGTCTGGGAGCTGACGGCCACACCGGTACCATCACCATCAACTGCTCACAGTGAGTCTCTACACATCTTTCCAGCTAGAGAGGAAAACAAAAACTCTAGAAGCTTCTGTCTATCAGTTAAGTGGTCCTGAGTAGCAACTGTCTACCTCCAGAAAGGAGCCTGAAAAAAGACAGCCAAGCCTAGGAGAACAGGGCGGAGCAGAGCCAGACTCCTGATGCCACCTGGAGTATAGACCAGCATAGTCGGGCTTCTTGATCTCTTGGGCCCAGGCAATAGTTTTTGCAAGTTGGGTGAGAAAATCTGATAGCATTGCTCCCCTGGTGAACGTCCTTACTGCTCCCATTGCTTTGAGGATGAAATGCCAAATACCCAGCCTCTTCCCCAAGGCCCTGGGGCCTTGTCCTCCTGAACCTCAGCTTGAGCTTCAGCTCAAGCCTCCGCCCCACTGTCTCTTTCTACAGTCAGGCTGCATTCACAAGGCTCCCTTCTCTTCCTGCATCCCCAGCTTGGCCTTCTTGGCACAGGGGCCTCCTGTGCTTTGTGTGCTAGGCCTGACTTCTTGCCTCCTGACTATCTTTTAAGCTGGACAATGCCTTCTTCTCCTCCTCTTCCTCCTCCTCCTCAAAGCCCCAGTATAACTTCACTGCCTTCAGGGAGGCCCCCTTCCTTTCCCCCTTTTCTCTCTGCTACTGTGTGTTACGAACAGCTATCGTGTTCATCAGTTACCAATTCCCATCTGACTTGTAACTCTCAAATCTGGTCCCTTTTAAACAACTAGCATTCTTTTTTTACATCACACAGTTTCATCAGATTAGGAAGTAGAGGAACAGGTATGGGACATGTCAACATCCATATTGGACACAGGGAGAAACACCTTAAAATTTCTATGTCCAGGGAGTCGGGCAGTAGCACAGCAGGTTAAGTGCAGGTGGCACGAAGCACAAGGACCGGCATAAGGATCCCTGTTTGAGGCCCCGGCTCCCCAACTGCAGGGGAGTCGCTTCACAGGCAGTGAAGCAGGTCTGCAGGTGTCTCTCTTTCTCTCCCCCTCTCTCCATTTCTCCCTGTCCTATCTAACAACGATGACATCAATAACAACAACAATAATAACTACAACAATAAAGAAACAAGGGCAACGAAAGGGAAAATAAATAAATTTTAAAAAATTAAAATTTCTGTGTCCAGGCAGTGGCTTACTGATAAGGTGTTTATATCACCTTGTGCAAGGATGCAGGTTCATGCCCTTGGTCCCCACCTGCAGGTGTGTGTCTCTTGGGCGGGTGGGTATAAATTGTGGAGCAGGCCTGCAGGTCTCTCTCCCTCTCTCTCTCTCTCTCTCTTTGTATTTCTTTACATTGCTCAAAATCTATTTAAAAATGGCCACCAGGAACAGTGGAGCCATGCAAGTACTTAGCCCCATCAATACCTCTGGTGGCAGAAACAAGACAAAACAAAACAAAAAGAAAACTCTGAGAAAGAGGATTTCAGGGGCCAGGTGGTGGCGCACCTGGGTAAGCGCTCACGTCACAGTGCGCAAGGATGCAGGTTCAAGCCCCTGGTCCCCACCTGCAGGGGGGAAGCTTCAGGAGTGGTGAAGCAGGGCTGCAGGCGTCTCTCTGTCTCTCTCTCCCTCTCTAGCTCTCCTTCCCCTCTCAATTTCTCTCTGTCTCTGTCCAGTAATACATAAATATTAAAAAAAAAAGCGGATTTCCAATTTAGGGAGGGAATGATAAACAAAGTTATCAGTCCAGAGGAAAAACACGATGACTTTTCAGATAAGCAGGGTATCAAACATCAATCTCCGTTACGTTCCATGTTCAAGATCGATTTCTGTGTAGCAGGTTACCCTAAACACGGCGCACTTCAACAACAAGCAAGCAAGTACACCCTCAAAGTTTCTGTGAGTCAAGGAGCTAAGAGTGGCTCAGGGTCTCAGTGAGGCTGCAGTCAACATGCCAGCCAGGGCTACGTCATCTGAAGGCTCAACTAGAGGGTCTGCTTCCAAGCTCCCTCAGGGAGCAGTCAGCGAGAGACTTCAGTTTCTGTATAGCTAGGTCTCCCCACAGGATGACTCAGAAGGGAAATAAAGCAGCAAAGCCATCACTGTTGGAGTCGTCAGAACTGTTTATGGCCCAGCCTTTAGAATTGTTCTCTATCACTCCTGCCTTTTCCTAATCCCCAAGGGAGGAGAATTAGCAAAATTCAGTCCACTTAGAGGAAGGGGAATTGGCATGTGCCTCGAGAAGGCAGAACAGTCAAGAGCTTATGGAGAAATGTTTTTTCTTTTCTTTTCTTTTTCTTTTGTTTTCACTAGGGTTATCACTGGGGCTTGGTACCTGCATGACAATTCCACTACTCTCAGGGCCCATTATTTTTTATAGAGGGTGATAAACAGGGGCAGAGAGGGAGAGAAAGAAAGAGGAGGAGGAAGACGAGGAGAAGGAGGAAGAGGAGGAAGAAGAGAAGGAGGAGGAGGAAGAAGAGAAGGATGAGACAGAGAAGGGGGAGAAGAAGGAGAAAGAGAGAAAGAAGAGGAAGAAGAAGAAAAAGAAGGAGAAGGAGAAGGAGAAGGAGAAGGAGGAGAAGGAGAAGAAGAAGAAGAAGAAGAAGAAGAAGAAGAAGAAGAAGAAGAAGAAGAAGAAGAAGAAGAAGAAGAAGAAGAAGAAGAAGAAGAAGAAGAAGAAGAAGGGGAGGGCCGGGTGGCGGTGCACCTGGTTGAGCACATGTATTACAATGCACAAGGACCCAAGTTCAAGCCCCCAGTCCCACCTGCAGGGGGAAAGCTTTATGAGTGGTGAAGCAGGGCTGCAGGTGTCTCTCTGTCTATCTCCCTCTCTATCACCCCCTTCCTCTTGATTTCTGGCTGTCTCTAGCCAATAAATAAAGATAATAAAAAAAATTTAAAAGAAGAAGAGGAAGAAGGAAAAGGAGGAGAAGGAGAAAGAGGAGGAGGAGGAGAAGGAGAAGGAGAAGGAGAAGGAGGAGAAGGAGAAGGAGGAGAAGGAGGAGGAGGAGGAGGAGGAGGAGGAGAGGGAGAGGGAGAGGGAGGAGGAGGAGGAGGAGGAGGAGAGGGAGAGGGAGAGGGAGAGGGAGGAGGAGGAGGAGGAGGAGGAGGAGGAGGAGGAGGAGGAGGAGGAGGAGGAGGAGGAGGAGGAGGAGGAGGAGACGAAGGAATGTTTTGGCAGTGCTTCACCACTCATGCAGCCCCCTCCCTGAAGGTGAGGGCCGGGAGTTTGATCCCTGGTCCTCACACACAGCGACACGAGCACTCCAGCCTCGGCCCACCACTCGGCCCCTGTGGACATACTTTTTAAAGAGTCACGTGGTCCGGGAGCTGGCGCAGTGGATAAAGCACTGGACTCTTGAGCATGAGGTCCTGAGTTCAATCACTGGCAGCACATGTACCAGAGTGATGTCTCATTCTTTCTCTCTCTCCCATCTTTCTCATTAATACATAAATAAAACTTTAAAAATATAATGGTTCTAAGGAAGTCGGGCGGTAGCGCAGCGGGTTAAGCGCACGTGGCTCGAAGCGCAAGGACCGGCATAAGGATCCCGGTTCGAACCCCGGCTCCCCACCTGCAGGGGAGTCGCTTCACAGGCGGTGAAGCAGGTCTGCAGGTGTCTGTCTTTCTCTCCTCCTCTCTGTCTTCCTCTCCTCTCTCCATTTCTCTCCGTCCTATCTAACAATGATGACATCAGTAACAACAATAATAACTACAACAACAATAAAAAACAAGGGCAACAAAACGGGAAATAAATATTTAAAAAAATAAAAAAATATATATAATGGTTCTAACAAAAGATTTTCATGTCTGAGGCTCTGATATCCCAGGTTAATCCTCAACACCACCATAAGTCAGAGCTGAGCAGTGCTCTGATCTTTCTCATTAAAACACAAATATTAAAAAAAAAAGAGAACAACAACAAAAACATGTGAGCCACCCAAGAAAAAGGACCTGGGCGGGCGACGTGTTTTGTCATGCACGGACCGGCTCAGCCCCGCCCCCTCACACTGAGGGGGGCTTTAGTGTTACGGTGGATTTCTCTTTTCCCTCTTTCTATTTAAAACTGTCAGCCTGGAGCGGGAAAGCCACACAAAGTGATGGCAAAAACAAAGGAATAATACAATTTTAAAAATGGAAGAACTACATCCTCCCAATATGTGAGTTCCTAACTCCTTAGGGCTCAACGACTCAACATTCTGAGCATACCTGGCTTCTGCTTCCTCCTGCTAGCCATGAAGGCAAGAGATTATCGAACAGCTGGTAGGGTTCTCTCTACAAGTTCAAGAATCCTTAGAGCCCAGGTGGTGGAGCAGCTGGTTGAGTGTAGGGACCCGGGTTTGAGCACCTAGTCCCCCACCTGCAGGAGGGAAGCTTTATAAATGATGAAGCAGGTCTGCAGGTGTATCTCTTTCTCTCTCCCTCTCAATTTATCTCTGTCTCTGTACAATAAATCATATATATATGTGTATATATATATGATTTATTTTTTTGCCTCTAGGGTTATCACAGGGGCTCAGTGCCTGCACTATGAATCATTGCTCTGGAGGCCATCTTTTTCCCATTGTTGTGTTGGACAGGACAGAGAGAAATTCAGAGAGGAGGGGGAGAGAGAGAGAGAGGGGAAGAGAAAGATAGACACTTGCAGACCTGATTCATCGCTTGTTAAGCAACCCCCTCCCCCAAGGTGGAGAATCAGGAACTTGAACTGGGATCCTTGCGTGGGTCCTTGAGTTTAGTAGTATGTGCATTTAACCCAATAAGCCAACATCTGGTCCCTAAAAAAGTAGATATTTTAAATTCAAGGTCCCACAAAGTTAAGCGCTGTAAAATGTAATATATCTCTGTGCACAACACAGCATTTGGCACATAGTAGAGGTGAACAAATGTCTGCAGGCAGAATGAACATGCTGACGAGTGAATGAATGAGCAGATAACAGAAGGGGGATGGCTGGGAGAAGGGAAAGGGAATAGAGAAAATGATAACAAGAAGAAGTCAAAATGAAGATCACTTCTTTACAGAGCAAAACTCCCATAATGCAAAGGCAGGTTCCACCCCAAGGAGCACGGCAATCAGCTGCCATGACTTTGGACTCTCGCCCAGACACTGAGCGAGAAGGGGAGCTGAGCTCCATCTTGGGTGACAGGGAACTCTGGAGCTGGATTTAGCAGGTCACAATGGAAAAAGCGATTTCCCCAGATATGAGACAAGAGGAGCCTAGAAGTCTCGTCCTGTTTACGCAGTGAGGCGTCACGCTCTGTTGTCCTGGTAGGGATGGGCTTCAAATCCGCTTGCTCCCATGAGCATCACCCAGAGGAGTCAATGGGAGGAGCCTCTCTGCCTTCCTCGCTGAGGGTCGCCCATAACTCTGCTGCTCCCTGTCCCAGATTCCCTGGAAGACACTCTCCCCATAGAACGGGGAGAGGCTGTCATGAGCGGTCAGGCCTAAGAGTTGGCCTCTGCAGGCAGAAGCTTCGACTGTCCCCATCTCCTTAGCAAATGGCAGATGAGAAGACTGGAGAGAGAGCTAGACACAGGGAAGGGAAAGGAGTGGAAGGCCTCAGAGAGGAGGCTCTGTGTCCAGCTCAAACCACAGATGTCTACATGCAAAGGCATCTCTATAGCCGACTTGGACCTGGCTTAGCATTCCTTGTATGCAAGGTACTAGAGTGCTGTTATACAGGCAAAGACACTATCCCTAGTGACTGGTGTTCAAAGTGACTTGGGAAGAAACACACAAAGGCTGCATAATGATTTAATAGAAGGTGGCAGATGCCACTGGGCAAATAAGCAATTCACACATAAACTGTCAGGATGGCACTGTACCCAGGGGCCGGGGAGCTTGAGGAGCTCGAGGGACTCAAGACTGGTGCTTGCTAAGTTGCTAAGCTTGGGAGAAGATCACTCCCAGAGAACAGAGCTGTATAGGGAGAGAGGGAGGGAGCGAGGGAGAGAGAGAGAGAGAGACAGAGAGAGACACACACACAGGGAGAGAGAGAGAGAGGGAGAATGAGATTGAGATAGATAGAGAAAGAGAGAGAGAATTAGTTTATGTGGTTTATGTGTGTGCCGATGATCTTCTCTAAGCAAGACACAAGGAGAATCTAATACAAACAAAGATGTGGGGGTTTTCAGGAGGAATGGCCATGGAGTAACAGAGAATGGGCCTCTCACCACCCCCCAAAATAACTACAACGATGGACCTTAACATAACCCACCACCTAGCTGAGATAGCCACTGCCTCAGCCAGCAAGTTGCAGACACTACCATGATTCCATCCTGACTTCTCTGGGCAGACAACCTCACCAATGTGTGTTGGCACCTCACCTCTCCAGAGCCCTCCCCCACTACAGAAAGACAGAAACAGGCTGGAGGTATGGATCAATCTGCCAACACCCACATACAGTGGAGAAGCAATTACAGAAGCCAGAACTCCCAGTGGGGGAGAAGATGACCAGAGGGCTCTGAACTCCAAATCCATCAGGACTTGAGTGAGAAGTAGAAAAAGGGAGGAGCATTTGAATGTAGTGATAGATGTAGGTGTGACCTAGAAAGGAAGAGAAGATGGGTCCTTAAAAAATGGGCAAGTGGGAGTCAGGCAGTAGCACATCGGGTTAAGTGCAGGTGGTGCAAAGTGCAAGGACCAGCATAAGGATCCAGGTTCAAGCCTCCAGCTCCCCACCTGCAGGGGAGTCACTTCACAGGCAGTGAAGCAGGTCTGCAGGTGTCTGTCTTTCTCTCCCCCTCTCTACCTTCACCTTCTCTCTCCATTTCTCTCTATCCTATCCAACAATGACGACATCAATAATAACAATAATAATAACTACAACAATAAAACAACAAGGGCAACAAAGGGAATAAATAAATAAATAAATAAATAAATATTTTTTTAAAATTGGGACTCCCAAAGGTGGGGCTACAGAGCAGCAGCAGCAGCTGTGTTTCTCTCCTCTCCTCTCCCAGGTCAACTAGGAACACCAAAGGAGACCACCTGGGACTGAAACAAGACAGGACTAGAACGACTATAGGAACCCACCAAATCACCAGTGAGTGCAAACATGTGTGACTCATGGACAGAGAGGAACCTAGGGAGAGATTAAGTGACTGGTAACAGTCCGGCAGTTTACCAGTTGAGACACAATCTCCAGTCTGTTTCACCAACAAAAAAGACTGAAGGGAGGAGAGGCCTCCTCTAATACTCATGCAATGCAACTGTGAGTCTCCATTGCTACTGTTCTCAGAATCTGGAGCAGCAGCAGGGAGGCCCTGTGCAGACACCAGGGGACAGAGAACCAACCAAGAAACTCAGGAGAAGATCTATACTTCAGTGGCCTGGGGGGAGGGGGCCTGTGAGAGTCTCTTTGCATAACCACTGGATTATCTCTGCCCCACCCTGCTTTATCTCTTCGTCGGGAGTCAGTGATTAAGCTAAGAAGCCTACTTATAATTTAAAAGCCCTCAGGCTCCCATAGCTTACAGGGAAGAAAAAGAACAAAAGAGGCTAAACCACTGTGCTTCAACTCAGGGATTAAAATAATATTGAAACAACTGTCAATTTCCACAACTGTGAACCCTTTAAGTACCTTATTTAGACACAAGTCGATCCAGGCAAGAGTGATCAGTAAGTTGAAAAGTACTGAGAGAGGGACCTCATAGCATACTATATAAAATGGTTAAACCAACAAGAAGAAATATTCTCCAATATTGGAGAAATGAACCAGGAAAAGAGTCCAGCTAAAAGCCCCCCAAAGGGTGAAGCACAAAATAATGAGGTCAACATCCAAACACTAGTTAAGGAAATAATCACAGGAGTGAGTAAAGAGTTTGAAAGAATTGTCATCAGAAATGCAGAAACAACAAATGAGACTCTGGAAGAAAACACTAATTATCTCAAGGTTATTAGAGAGCTGAAATAGATGAGCTAAGAACACAACTAGCTGAAAATTAGCTAAAACAGTATCAGAACAGGATAACAAAATAGACGAACTACAGAAAATAGTCTAGAGGAGAGAGAATAGAGTCAATGAGGTTGGGGGTTGGGCAGTGGTGCAGTGGGTTAAGCGCAAAAGTGCAAGGACTGGTGTAAGGATCCCAGTTCGAGCCCCTGGCTCCCCACCTGCAGGGGAGTCGCTTCATAGGCGGTGAAGCAAGGTCTGCAGGTATCTATCTTTCTCTCCCCCTCTCTGTCTTCTCCTCCTCTGTCCATTTCTCTCTGTCCTATCCAACAACGAACAACACCAACAATAGAAATAATAATAACCACAATGAGGCTACAACAACAAGGGCAACAAAAAAAGGGGAGGAAATGGCCTCCAGGAGTGGTGGATTCAGAGTGCAGGCACCAAGCCCAGCAATAACACTGGAGGAAAAAAAAAAAAATCAATGAGGCTGAAGACAGAGTTAGCAAGATCAAGGATGAATTACAGACAACTAAAAAAGAAGTAAGAGATCTCAAAAAGAGATTAAGAGATACTGAAAACAACAACAGACACCTATAGGATGACTTCAAAAGAAATATATGCATTATTGGATTTCCAGAGGAAGAAAGAGAAGGAGGGGAAGAAAGCATTCTTCAGGACATAATAGCTGAGAAATTCTCTAGTCTAGACAACATGAAAGACATAAAGGTTCAAGAATCTCAGAGAGTCCCAAACAGAATTAACCCAGACCTAAAGAATCAATTATCACCACACCTGCCCTAAAAGAAGTTCTGGAAAGTCTCCTATAAACAGTCAGACCACCATAATATGCCATATATCAGAACACTCTACAAATATACAAGAATGGCATTATAATATCTTCAATATTTGATAACAATTAATGCCAATGGCCTGAATTCACCTATTAAAAGGCACACAGTAGGAAGATGGATCCTACTCTGTGAAAAACATAAACCAAACAATATGAAGTCTATAGGAAACCCACCTAACTCAACAAGACAAACATAGACTCAAAGTGAAATGATCGAAAACTATTGTACAAGCCAATGGCCCACAAAAAGGGGGCAGAAACAGCTATTCTCATATCTGACATGATAGACTTTAAAATAAATAAAATTTAAAAATATAGGGATGAACATGACTTAATGCTCAGTGGATCAATCAAGAGGACTTAACTATTATTATCTATGCACCCAATGAGAAGCCATCTAAATACATCCAACATCTACTGAAAGACCTACAGCAATATATTAACAGCAACACAGTCATAGTAGGGGACTTCAACACCCCACTCTCTCAACTTGACAGATCATCCAGGCAGAAAATCAATAAAGAAATCAGGGAGCTAAATGAAGAGATAGATAAACTAGAACTACTGGACATTTTCAGAGTCATTCATCCCAAGAAACGGGAATACACATTTTACTCAAATCCACATGGGTCATTCTCAAGGACAGACCACATGTTAGGCCACAAAGACAGCATCAGCCAATTCAAGAGCATTGAAATCATCCCAAGCATCTTCTCAGACCACAGTGGAATTAAACTAACACTTCACAAACAACAAAAGATTAGTAAGAGTCCCAAAATGTGGAAGCTCAACAGTACACTACTTACCAACTACTGAGTCAATGAGGAAATAAAGGAAGGAATCAAAATGTTTCAGAGTTGAATGAAAATGAAGACACAAGCTATCAAAATATTTGGGACACAGCTAAGGCAGTACTGAGAGGGAAGTTCATAGCTATACAAGCACACATTAGGAAACAAGAAAAAGCACAAATAAACAGCCTGATTGCACATCTGAAAGACCTAGAAGAAGAACAACAAAGGAACCCTAAAGCAACCAGAAGGACAGAAATCACTAAAGTTAGGGCAGAAATAAATAACATTGAAAATAAGAAAACCATACAAAAGATCAAGGAAATTAAATGTTGGTTCTTCGAAAGAGTGAACAAAATCAACAAACCTTTAGCCAGACTCACAAAACAAAAAAGGGAGAAGACCCAAATAAATTGGATCTTAATGAAAGATGAGATATCACAACAGGCACCACAGAAATTCTGCATATCATGCAAGACTTCTATGAACAACTATATGCCACCAAGCTAGAGAACCTGGAAGAAATGAATGATTTCCTAGATACCTACTAACTTCCAAAATTAAGTAAAGAGGAAGTAGATAACATGAACGGGCCCATCACAGCTAATGAAATTGAAACAGTTATCAAAAACCTTCCCAAAAATAAAAGTCCTGGATCAGATGGTTTTACAAAGAATTCTACAAAACCTTCAAAGAAGAACTAATGCCTCTACTTTTAAAAGTCTTCCAGAAGATTGAAGACACTAGAATACTTCCTTCTAGCTTCTATGAAGCCAACATCACTTTGATACCAAAAGCAGACAGGGACACAACCAAAAAAACCAAAAAAGAAAACTACAGACCAATATCTCTGATGAACATTTATGCTAAAATATTGAACAAAATTTATCCAACCAGATACAGCGGTATATTAAAAAGACTGTTCATAATGACCAAGTGGCGTTTATCCCAGGGATGCAAGCTTGGTTTAATATACGCAAATCAATCAGCGTGATCTACCACATCAATAAAAGCAAGACCAAAAACCACATGGTCATATCAATAGATGCAGAGAAAGCCTTTGAAAAATTACAACATCCCTTTATGATCAAAACACTACAAAAAATGGGAGTAGATGGAAAATTCCTGAAGATAGTGGAATCTATGTAGCAAACCTATGGCCAACATCATACTCACTGGTGAAAAACTAGAAACATTTCCCCTCAGATCAGGTACTAGACAGGGCTGCCCACTATCACCATTACTATTCAACATAGTGTTGGAAGTTCTTGCCATAGCAATCAGGCAGGACCAAGGAATTAAAGGGATACAGATTGGAAGAGAAGAAGTCAAACTCTCCCTATCTGCATATGACATGATACTATACATAGAAAAACCTAAGGAATCCATCAAGAAGCTTTTGGAAATCAGGCAGTACAGTAGGTGTCAGGCTACAAAATTAACATTCAGAAGTCAGTGGCATTCCTCTATGCAAACACTAAGAAGAAATTGAAATCCAGAAATCAATTCCTTTTACTATAGCAACAAAAACTATAAAATATTTAGGAATAAACCTAACCAAGGAAGTGAAAGACTTGTACACGGAAATTTATGAGTCATTACTCAAGGAAATTGAAAAAGACACAAAGAAGTGGAAAGATATTCCATGTTCATGGGTTGGAAGAATTAACATCATCAAAATGAATATACTACCCAGAGCCATATACAAATTTAATGCTATCCCCAACAAGATCCCAACCACATTTTTTTTAGGAGAATAGAATAAATGCTGCAAATGTTTATCTGGAACCAGAAAAGACCAAAAACTGCCAAAACAGTCTTGAGAAAAAAGAACAGACCTGGAGGTTTCACACTCCCAGATCTCAAACTGTATAGGGCCATTGTCATCAAAACTGTTTGGTATTGGAACATGAATAGACACACTGACCAATGGAATAGAATTGAGAGTCCAGAAGTAAGCCCCTACACCTATGGGCATCTAATCTTTGATAAAGGGGCCCAGACTATTAAATGGGGAAAGCAGAATCTCTTCAACAAATCTCTTCAACAAAAAATCTCTTCCATTTTTGTTGGAAAAAATGGGTTGAAACATGCAGAAGAATGACACTGAACCACTCTATTTCACCAAACACAAAAGTAAATTCCAAGTGGATCAAGGACTTGGATGTTAGACTAGAAGAAACTATCAGATACTTAGAGGAAAATATTGGCAGACCTCTTTTCCGCATAAATTTTAAAGACATCTTCAATGAAATGAGTCCAATTACAAAAAAGACTAAGGCAAGCATAAACTTATGGGATTACATCAAATTAAAAAGCTTCTGCACAGCAAAAGAAACCACTATCCAAACCAAGAGACCCCCCACAGAATGGGAGAAGATCTTTACATGCCATATATCAGACAAGAGGCTAATAACCAGAATATATAAAGAGCTTGCCAAACTCAACCACAAGAAAACAAATAACCCCATCCAAAAATGGGGAGAGGACATGGACAGAATATTCACCACAGAAGAGATCCAAAAGGCCGAGAAACACATGAAAAAATGTTCCAACTCTTTGATCGTCAGAGAAATGCAAATAAAGGTAATAATGAGATACCACTTCACTCCTATGAGAATGTCATACATCAGAAAAGGTAACAGCAGCAAATGCTGGAGAGGTTGTGGGGTCAAAGGAACCCTCCTTCGGGTCCAACCTCTGTGGAGAACAGTCTGGAGAACACTCAGAAGGCTAGAAATGGACCTACCCTATGATCTTGCAATTCCTCTCCTGGGTATATATCCTAAGAAACCCAACACACCCATCCAAAAAGATCTGTGTACACATATGTTCTTGGCAGCACAATTTGCAATAGCCAAAATCTGGAAACAACCCAGGTGTCCAACAACAGATGAGTAGCTGAGCAAGCTGTGGTCTATATACACAATGGAATACTATTCAGCTATAAAAAATGGTGATTTTGGGAGTCGGGCGGTGGCGCAGTGGGTTAAGCGCACGTGGCACAAAGCGCAGGGACCGGCGTAAGGATCCCGGTTCGAGCCCCCAGCTCCCCACCTGCAGGGGAGTCGCTTCACGGGCGGTGAAGCAGGTCTGCAGGTGTCTATCTTTCTCTCCCCTCTCTCTGTCTTCCCCTCCTCTCTCCATTTCTCTCTGTCCTATCCAACAACAAAAGCAACGTCAACAATGGCAATAATAACCGCAACGAGGCTGCAACAACTAGGGCAACAAAAAGGGGGGAAAATGGCCTCCAGGAGCGGTGGATTCATGGTGCAGGCACTGAGCACAGCAATAACCCTGGAGGGAAAAAAAAAAATGGTGATTTCACCGTTTTCAGCCGATCTTGGATGGACCTTGAAAAATTCATGTTAAGTGAAATAAGTCAGAAAGAGAAGGATGAATATGGGATGATCTCACTCTCAGGCAGAAGAAAACACAAGTAGAACCTGAACTGGAATTGGCGTATTGCACCCAAGTAAAAGACTCCGGGGTGGATTCAGGGGAGAATACAGCTCCAAAAAGGATGACAGAGGACCTGGTGGGGGTTGTATTGTTATATGGGAAACTGGGGAATGTTATGCATGTGCAAACTATTGTATTTACTCTTGAATGTAAAACATTAATTCCCCAATAAAGAAATTTTTTTTTAAGTTTTTTAAAAGGGCAAGTATATACAGATACAGACAGACAGTTGTAGGAATAATAGTCAATCCATATTACAACCTCTGGAGAACTGCGGTAGCTCCCAGTGGAGGGGCTGGGGGTCTAGAACTATGACAGTGGGAATGGTGCGGAGTTGTGCCCGTTATCTTGATATTTTGCAAATCAATATCAAATCACTAATAAAAAGGAGAGATAAAACAAAACAAAGACCTGACCTCAAGGCATCTGTGATTTCACAGAGGGCGCACCGGCCACCTCAGAGGGCACCTGAGCCTGTGCTCCTGTGGATTTTGGCAGCTAATATAGCAATGTCCCTGAGGTGTGCTGCGTCGTGGATGGCTGAGGGTGGGCGGAGAGTGGCAGTTACAGGTCCTGGTCCAGGATGGTGGAGGAGGACCTAGGTGGGGAGTTAGAGTGTTCTGCAGAAGACTGAAAATTTTACATTTGTACCAACAACTGTACTTACTGTCAACTGTAAACCATTAATCGCCCCAATACATTTTAAAAAAAAAAAAACTTAGGGCTGTTGAAATTTTAAAGAAAGAAAGAAAGAAAGAAAGAAAGAAAGAAAGAAAGAAAGAAAGAAAGCAGACTGACAGAAAAAAGAAAAGTTTCCCACACCTATGGACATTTAATCTTTGACAGAGGTGCCCAGACTAGTAAATAGGAAAACGAGAGTCTCTTCAACATATTGTTTTCTTGTTGTTGAGTTTGGTGAGCTCTTTATATATTTTGGTGATTAGCCTCTAGTCTGCCTTACGACATATAAAGATCTACTCCCATTCTGTGAGGGGTCTCTTTGTTGGGTGGTATTTTCTTGTGCTGTGCAGAAGCTTTTTAATTTGATGTAGTCCCATTGGTTTTTTTTGTTTTTTTTTTTTTAGTCTGCTTTGTAATTGGATTCGTATCATTGAAGATGCCTTTAAAATTCAGATGGAAAAGAGTTCTACCAATACTTTCCTCCAAGTATTTGATAATTTCTGGTCTAATATCCAAGTCCTTGATCCACTTGGAATTTATTTTTGTGTTTGGTGTAATAGAGTGGCTCAGTTTCATTCTTCTGCATGTTTCAACCCAATTTTCCCAACACCACATGTTGAAGAGACTCTGCTTTCCCCATGTAATAGTGTGGGCACCTTTGTCAAAGATTAAATGTCCATAGGCGTGGGGGCTTACTTCTGGGCTCTCAATTTTAGTCCACTGGTCAGTGTGTCTATTCATATTCCAGTACCAAGCAGTTTTGACTACAATGACCCTATAATACAACTTGAGATCTGGAAATGTGATGCCTCCAGTTCTGTTCTTTCTTCTCAAGATAGTTTTATCAATTCTACATCTTTTCTGGGGTTCACAGTTTCTTGCTAATCACAGCTTCTTCCATGGAGGAGAGAAATTAGAATTAGGTTTTGTTCTTAAAACATCCTGACACATCTTCTAAAAGCACAGGATTATATTCCTATATGTTAAAACAATGTAATGACCCTTCTCCCTGTTCTTCACCTATCTTGCCTGGGTACTATAACCAGAGATTAAGATAGAAGATTTATATTTTAATACTAGAAAATCATAAAATTAGTGTTGTCATCACTAATTAGTGACAGAATAGACATTTTCTTCTTCCTCCTCAGTGTACACAACATTTGTTTTACTGATGGATAACAGTGCTTTCAGCAGAGAGGTACGCCACTGGAGGAAATAAAATCTAAACTTGGCTAAACTAGAAAGAGTTTAGCGGAGGGAGATGGCAAAAGCAGACAAACAAATAAACATCAATAAGCACAACTAACGATAGATTTTCCCATAGCTTTAGAGGATGAACGTCTAAGACTGGGGCCCTGACATGTTTGCGTACTAGTAAGCGTTCTCACAAGCGGCAGAAGGTAATTTTCTCAGTGTGTCCTGGTGAGCTTGAGAGCCAGAGCTCTGAGCCCTTCTTCCTCCAAGGAGGCTGATTCACAGGGATCCCACCTTTATGACTTCGCATAACGTTATCCACATGCCAGCTGCCCATGTCTAAACACCATCATGCTGGATACTAAGGGTCAACAGAAGACTGTGGAGGCTGAGGGGTAGAAACACAAACATTTAGATCATAGTCAAATGCCAGTGTCCAGCTAGTGGAGGCAAGTAAGAGGTAGGAGCATGAGAAAGAAAGAAAGATAGATAGATAGAAAGAGGAAGAGAGGAAGAAAGAGAAATAAAAAGAGAAAGGAGAGAGAGAGAGAGGGAGAGAGGAGATGCAGATGCAGACAATGAAAAGCAGATGAAAATCTGAAAGGGTGGGAGTCAGGCGGTGGCGCAGCGGGTTAAGCGCAGGTGGCGCCAAACGCAACGACCGGTGTAAAGATCCCGGTTCGAGCCCCCGGCTCCCCACCTGCAGGGGAGTCGCTTCCCAGGCGGTGAAGCAGGTCTGCAGGTGTCTGTCTTTCTCTCCCCCTCTCTGTCTTCCCCTCCTCTCTCCATTTCTCTCTGTCCTAGCCAACAACAACGACATCGATAATGACTACAATAAAACAACAAGGGCAACAAAAGGGAATAAATGAATAAATATTAAAAAAAAAAAAAAGAAAAGAAAATCTGAAAGGGTACAAGAAGGTCAAAGCCAGAGAGAATATGGCAGAGGGAAGGGACCTACATGTGGGAGAGGAGAGGTGGCGATAGCAGGCACTTGGCTTGAGCACTGGAGGAAGAGAGGAAGGAAGGAAGGAAGGAAGGAAGGAAGGAAGGAAGGAAGGAAGGAAGGAAGGAAGGAAGGAAGGAAGGAGAAGAAAAGGAAGGAGGGGGAGGGAAAGAAGAAAGAGGAAAGGAAAGAAAAAGTCAAGACATGACTAGATTAGCTCTAGAGAGTAGCAGCGGCCTATTTAGGAGGGAGAGACGAGAGTTCAGAAGGGGATCGCTAAGGGGTGCAAGGTGTCTTTGAAGGGCAACGAAACAATCACTTTGCTGTCGTTCCGTAGAGCAGGGGCTACTGAGTTCTGATCTCACTGTTCCTGAGATGGTCATTCACTTACCTCACCCTCCCCAAATTCTGTGCTTCTCCTGTATAGCACCAGGACCTGAATCCAGCTGAGTTCATGGCAGGGCACCTGCCCTTACCTGGTGAGCTGGCTCTCTAGCCCCAAACTGCCCTGGAACTGGCTGTAGTGGTGGCTGCCTCGGTCTGAATCTCCTAAAAGCCACGGAACTGTGCAGATAAAGCGTTTGATCACAGCTCAACAAGGCTTTTAAGAAAATGTACTGTGTGTGCACATGGAAGGTTTCTCTCCGGGTGATGAAAGTTCTGTAATTGGATGCTGAGGACATTCTCAGCACTTTGGAAATTTCCTAAATAGCATCAGAGTGGATACAATTTCAATTAGACCTCTAGAAAGCCACTCACATAACAAACTCAGACACTTTACAATGTATATAAAACACACCAAGATCAAAACAGCTCAGAAGTGCAGCAAATCATCCATCAAAGGAGAAGAGAAGATAAATCCTGACCCACAGGGGCTCTCCACTGAGTGCAGCTCTGATTAAAGGAATGAATTTCTAGATCCCCGAATCCGCTGCCTCTGAGGTGCAGCCCAACAAGAGAGATAAGAGCAGACTTCCCCTTCTGGGAGGAGAGACGCTTGGTGGTCCCAGAGATTATTTCGACCCTGAAACTAAACTGGTTGACTTGAGTAGAAGGAAGGAAGGAGGGAGACGGGATCCCAAGGGATGGGGAGGAGAGAGGAGCCTCTAGAAGAGCCCCTTCTAGCTAATGGACAAGAGAAAAGCTTGGTAGGTTCTCTGCAACAAGCAAGGTTTTGTAGATGCCCAGAGAAAGGCAGGAGGTGACAAGAAGTAGCACCTTCTTTTCTTGCCTCCAGGGTTATTGCTGGGGCTCAGTGCCTGCACTACGAAGCCACTGCTCCCGGTAGCCATCATTTCTCCATTTTGTTGCCCTTGTTGTTATTGCTATTGTTGTTGTTGTTGTTGGATAGGACAGAGAGAAATTGAGAGGGGGAAGGGAAGACAGAGAGGTGGAGAGAAAGACAGACACCTGCAGACCTGCTTCACTGCTTGCGAAGTGACCTCCCTGCAGGTGGGGAGCCGGGGGCTTGAACTGGGATCCTCGGGTCGGTCCCTGCACTTTGTACCATGTGTGCTTAACCTGCTACGCTACCGCTCAGCCCCGAAAAGGCGCATTCTTATGTTAGTGGGCTGTGTTCCCAGAGTCCAGTGGACACGTCAAAAGCCCCTGTCACAGGTGTCTGGGAGCTAACCCCAGCCCCATCTGCCTGCTTAGAACAAGTCCCCCAGTCTGTCCTGTGCCCCTGGGCTGTGCCCCTCACCTGTTTAAATCTGCGGTCCATTCTACCAGACAAAAGTGGGATGCCTGCCTTTCCTGTTTGCAGAATAAAAACAAGCATTTGGGTCTTTCCCAGAAAATTAAACTTCACTGCCAGGCATGCTGCTCTAAACCGCATTATACTCCCCACAAAGCACCTGGCTGCCCCGCCCCCTGCTGCCCGGGTAAGCTGCCCCTCCCACCCAAAACAGTCCTATGCCCAGGATCACTACAGGGCCGCTAGCTCCATCCAGCCCTCGTGCCCAACAAGGGCATGGCTGATGACCCCAAAGGGAGATCTTGCCAGCTCTGTCCCTGTGTCTGCACAAACAATTCAGGGCCACAAGCCTCACCCTGTCTGTACACAGAATCTCGGCCACCTGCTTGGGCAGAAAACCCATGAAACTCAGGAAGTTCAAAGGAGCCTGTGGGAGCTCATAGCCCAGACTACAGGAGGGGCATAGCTTCAGGCTATGAGTATGTGCCACTGCCCTCTTGGGAGAAAGCCTGACAGGCTTTAAAAAGGTGGTATATTGCAGACACCCATGAAGCAGAGCTGGGAGATGGAGCCCATGTGTAGATAACTGCGCTGTAAACTCAGTTTCCTAATAAAATGGAGGGTGAAAAAAATAGGATGAATTCACGAGTTTAACCCCCAGCGCTGTATGTGCCAGAGTTATGCTCTGGCTCTTTCTCTCCTCTCTATCATTAATAATTAAAGAATCAAATAGCCTTTAAAAAGGGGGTGGTCTGGGAGGTGGCACAGTGGCTAAGGAACTAGACTCTCAAGCATGAGGTCCTAAGTTCGATCCCCGGCAGCACATGCACCAGAGTGATGGCTGGTTCTTTCTCTCCTCCTATCTTTCTCATGAATAAATAAATAAAATTTAAAAAATTTTTTAAAAGGGGGTGGGGGAGACAGACAGTGGCACACCAAGTTAAGTGCACATGGTACTATATGCAAGGACTCACGCAAGGATCCAGGTTTGAGCCCCCGGCTCCCCACCTGCAGGGGGGGATGCTTCACAAGTGGTGAAGCAGGTCTGCAGGCATCTCTCTGTCTTTCTCCCTCTCTATTTCCCCTCCTCTCTCAATTTTTCTCTGTCCTATCCAGTAAGATAGGAAAAAAAAAAAAAAGGCCTCCAGGAAGAGTGAATTCATATGTAGCGCAGGCAATGAGCCCCAACGATAACCGGAGGCAAAAAAAAAAGGTGGGGGGTGGGGGTGAGCGAAGGCACCACAAGTTCTAGCTTATGAGGTTCACTCTCTTCTGCTCCCTGTTCCCCCTAAGCTTGCCCCCACACACACACCTTTATTTTTTTTTCTGGCCATTCTTCAATAGCTTCCTAAGAAAGGCATGTCTGAAAAAGTGTTATTTTCTGAGTCACAGAGGAGTGGATTGGTGATTGGGTAGAAATAATGCCAAGTTTAGAAATCCATTTCTTAGAACTCTCCAAGTTTGAGATTTGGGGACATAATGCCTTTCCATAACCCCCCTGGCAACAGCACAGTTGTTGACATGTGTGGTACTCTACGGATACCAAACCATTTCCTCTTTTCTGTAAGCCCAAAGGACAGCAATCCTGATGGCAACAGTCATGATGGTGGCCTCTCCTGGCAAGGCCCCTCCCCCCCCCCCCACCCCACCCAATTTACTGGGATGGAACTCTGGAGGACTTTCCAGTCTGAAAATTTTTTATTTACTTATTATTGAACAGAAACAGAGAGAAATTGAGAGGGGAGGGGAGATAGGAAGGGAGAGAGACAGAGAGACACCTACAGCCCTGCTTCACCACTTATGAAGCTTTCCACCCCTGCAGGTGGGGACTGGGGGCTTGAACCCAGGTCCTTGCACACTGTAATGTGTGCATTTAACTATGTGCACCACCCGCTTGCCCCCTTGTCTGAAAAAAAAAAAAGATCTCCTTCTTCAGTTTGGAAGTGTTTTTATTACGCTACCTTTTAAAATCCACCTTCTCACTCTTTCTGGCCATTGGTCACAGCTGATTGCAGTGGTTCATCTTAGGTTTTGATTCCTTTTCTTGCGCCTGGCATCCTTGGGTCTCTTATTCCATTTTCTGAGATATTGCTTCTCCTTCATCTTTTAACCCTATTATTTATTTATTTTTAAATCTCTCTATCTTGTTTTTAATTTCCAAGGGCTCCCTTTTCATAGGCTCGTTCTCTTTTCATTACTGATAGTGCTCTCTTCGTCTCCCTCTGAAGATATTAATCTTTTTGGTTTCTGCGTTTTCTTGTGATGGCTTTGTTGTTTCTATTACCTCCAAATTGTTTTGTTTTTTTTTTTTCAGATTTTATCTTTCATACTGCAAGGCGTTTCTTAAAAGTCTGGGGGATGCTGTATCTGCAGTTGTATTTCATTGCTAGGCACTGGCAGCCCACTGGAAGTTCAGTGGAGCAGGGGCATATCAGGACAGGATGAAACTCACAGGGCACCAGACAATAAGCTGCCTCCCAGATGTCAGGGGCCTGGAGGTCCCAGGTCCTTCAAATTTTCAGCAGAATGCTTTCTCTCCTCCCTGCAG
Source organism: Erinaceus europaeus (assembly GCF_950295315.1). Taxonomy (NCBI): domain Eukaryota; kingdom Metazoa; phylum Chordata; class Mammalia; order Eulipotyphla; family Erinaceidae; genus Erinaceus; species Erinaceus europaeus. Next base: position 9,504,131 of record NC_080173.1, read on the forward strand.
AATAGACTCTTGGCTTCACTATTAGCTAACAACTTTGGTCATCTTTTCTTTCTTTTCCCTTCTTTCCTTCCTTCCTCTGCCTTTTCTTTTTTCTTTTCTTTTCTTCCTTCCTTTTCTCTCTCTCTCTCTTTCTTTCTTTCTTTCTTTCTTTCTTCTTTCTTTCCTTCTTTCTCCCTTCCTGGCTCTCCTTATCATCCATCCATCCTTCCTTTCCTCCTTCCTACCCTCCCTCATTTCAGTCCTCCCTCCCTCCCTCCCTCCCTCCCTCCCACCCTCCCTTCCTTTCTGCATTCATCCCTCCCTCTTTCCCTCTCCTCCTTTCCTTCCTTCCTAGTTTTCTTTCCTCTAAAGTCTGGCCTCTCCTTTGAGTCTCTAGTCAGACGCCTCTCTGGGTCTGTCTATCCAGATCATAACTGTTCCTCTTGCCACACTGCAGAAGAGGTGACGTCACAGTTGTCTGGCACAGAGGTAAAGACGTCACGGCCGCGATGGATCGTCATTCTGCTGGCTGGCCCGTTGTGTCTCCACTCTATTCCCAGCCTGGTACCTCGGCTCCCTGAGGACTCCGCCATCCAGTTCCAGCTGTCTTCTTGATGGCGTTCCTTTTGTGGGCACCTAGACAACAATTTTCCCCACTCTTGTCTACAAATGAGCACTGCCTCCTGTTTCCTGTACTCCAGACATCTGTTGACACCTCATCGTTCCAGGTCTTTGTCTTTATGATGACAAATCTTGGTTCCTACTGTCATTTTAGTGAGGTCTGAAGACAGAGAAGAAATCCATGTGCTAGACCTGCCGTGTTTACAGAAAGACCACCACACCATTCTTCATAACTTGCTAGTTTTTTTTTTAATCTTTATTTGTGTGCTAGATAGAGACAGCCAGAAATTGAGAGGGAAGAGTGTAATAGGGAAGGAGAGAGACAGACACCTGCAGCCCTGGCTTCACCACTCGTGAAACATTCCCCCTGCAGGCGGGGACTGGGGGCTCGAACCCAGGTCCTTGCTCTTTGTAACATGTGAGCTCAACTAGGTATGCCTGCACCTGGCCCAACTTGTTATTATTATTATTATTATTATTATTATTTTATGGAGAAACTATCAATAATAATGGTCACGAACTGTCATGGTAAAAAAAAAAAAAAGTCAGGGACCAGGTGGTGTCACACCTGGTTGAGTGCATGTTACAGTGTGCAAGGACCCAAGTTCAAGTCCCCAGTCCCCACCTGCGAATGGAGAAGCAGTGTTGCAGGTTTCTTTCTGTCTCTCTACCTCCCCCTCCCCTCTGATTTCTGGCTGTCTCTATCCAATAAAAAAGATAATAAAACATATTTTAATTTTTTTCTTTTCTTTTAAAATTTTTTTTACATTTATTTCCTTTCGTTGCCCTTTTTTTATTGTTGTAGTTATTATTGTTGTTATTGATGTCATCACTGTTGGATAGGACAGAGAGAAATGGAGAGAGGAGGGGAAGACAGAGAGGGGGAGAGAAAGACAGACACCTGCAGACCTGCTTCACCGCCTGTGAAGCGACTCCCTGAAGGTGGGGAGCCGGGGGCTTTAGTGTTGTGATTTCTCTGTCTGTCTATCCATCTATCTAATCTATCTGCCTCTGTGCCTCTATCTAAACAGGTTCAGCTCAAAGTAGTAAACCTCTGAAGATGAAGAAGGAAAGAAGGAAGGAAGGAAGGAAGGAAGGAAGGATAAGAAAAGAGTCTTTTCTTATCAATGTTTTTTTTTTGCCTCCAGGGTTTTTGCTGGGGCTTGGTGTCTGCACTATGAATCCTCTGCTCCTAGCGGCCATCTTCCCCCGCACCCCCCCCCCCACATTGTTGTCATTGTTGGATAGGACAAAGAAAAATTGAGAGAGGAGGGGAAGACAGAGTAGGAGAGAAAAGTATCAGTTGCAGACACATGCAGACCTGCTTCACCAGCCCCCTGCAGTTGGGGAGCTGGGGTCTCGAACTGGGATCCTTGAGTCGGTCCTTACACTTTAGACTATGTGCACTTAACCTGGTGGCCCCTTTTATCACTGACTTTAAATTTAAACCTTTGTAGAAAAAGATTCTCTGGGGGGAAGTGAAAGGTGGGGAAAATAACACTATTTCTTTAGAGACCCTGAATCTCAACAATACAGGACCCACACTTCATCCTTCACAACTTCCGCTATCTGTGCCCTACTTTCTCTGAGCCTGGATTTCCTCTTACAATGAGGGGGTAGTGGTGTCTTAATTACCTTTGAGGTTCATTCCAATTTTTTCCCAATCATTTTATTCGTCAAAATAGTGATTTACGGAACAATTCTTGATACAGGAGTACGTCTCTTATCGCTCCATGAGAGGTGTTTGCTCACCACTCCCAATCCAATTTAAATTCTTTTGACCACTGAAGAGAAGTAGGGTTTTTTTTTTTTTTTTTTTTTTTTTATTAAATAGCTATTCTTTTTCTTTCCTACTCTTCAAACAGACCCATAGTTTACTCACTCTTATCCTCCCAGGGGTCAGGGACTATGTCACCCAGGTCTTTTGTATTTAGCCAGTTCAGGGAGCTCAAAGAATCTGATTTTGAATAAAATATATTGGCTTTAAAGCAAAGCCTTGTAAATGTATGGAATTGCACCCACCGTAAAAACTCTCTCAGAGCTGCCGGCCTAAGCATGCTGGTGATGTCAGGGGTGTTCTGGGAGACTGTGGTTAGTCTTGGAAGAAGTGACATCACCTTATACAATCAGTCACCTGTCTAAGAAACATTTAGCCAGCACTATTTATTTGCATCTCTGAACATAACATAAAAGCTTGCTTGGGAGTCAGGCGGTAGCGCTGTGGGTAAAGCGCACGTGGCACAAAGCACAAGGGCCGGTTAGGATTCCGGTTCAAGCCCCCGGATCCCCACTTGCAGAGGAGTCCCTTCACAGGTGGTGAAGCAGGCCTGCAGATGTCTCTCTGTCTCTCTTCCGCTCTAGCTCCCCCCTCTCAATTTCTCTCTCTCTATCCAATAATGACAAATAAAGAAAGAAAGAATTTTTTTTTTAAAAAAAAAGCTTGCTTAAGCATCATTTTGAATGTTTTCGATGGCAGGGGTCTACTATTTGCACCACAGGGCATGTAATAAAATATGACAATAATAGAATGAAAATAATTTATATATGAAGTAGATTTAAAAAAAGACTTTTAAAAATGAATTTATAATCAAGATGAAACACCTTAAATAAACTGGATTTTGAGTTTAAGATGTTGGTCCCTTAGACCCAAGTGGTTTCATTGTGTTTCCACTAGTCTTTATTAAAATAAGTCAAATGATCACATAATAAAAAATGAAAATAATTCGATCAGAAAAGCTGCCCATCAATACCAGGCTTTGGAGTTCCTATTTCTACCAGGTGACTTAGGGGGCATTGCAAAACCTGCTCCCACCCACACCTACTCCCACACCCTCACCCTCACACTCGGCCTTTGTCCAAACGATGTTGCATCCCCTTCAGCCAGAAAGAAGAAAAACCAAACATATTATGTTTGGAAAGAAAACTGCTCCCCAAGGTCATCTTAATTTAAGCAGAGATCACTTCTGAAGGAAGACAAGTATCTGGCAATCAATTGGGTGGACCAGCAATATTTTCCCTGCAGAGACCTCCCTCCAGAGTCAAGTTTAAATAGCATTATCATGGTCTCCTAGACATTCTGGCTGCTATTAGGAATCACAGCTACAATAAGAAAGCAATGTGAACATGAATGATTTAGCATTTGGAGTCTAAGGTTGGATGCAATTTGTTATGAAGAGGGCCAAGTAATTTGATTGGCTCTGTAAGATCATGAAAGAAGCGGTTAGCCACACCAGAAGACAGTGTGCTTGAGAGCAATTTCAAAGCATCTGCTGAGGAGTGAGGCCAAGTGGCAGAGCAGCAGGAGTATTAGATGGTATCAAGATTCGGGCCTCTAGGCCCATTACTTAGCTGTGACATCTTGGACAAGCCACCCAGGTCTTTGATATCTAAAGGGGACACGCCATTTCCAAAGCCCCCTTTATAAGGTGAGCTTCATGATGCTATGATACACGGATTAAAAACTCTAGTAGGAAATGGACTCCAAGGCACAGCGCTGATCACTGGTGTAATCAGAGAATTATCATTTTTAAATACTGCTGAGACATTTCTTTTGCTCTTCTCCCCTACACTTTCCCTGTGCCAAGGAAGGAGAAAAACTAGCCAGGCAAGAGTACACTCAATTCCCTTTCTTAATTAGAAGCAAAAACATTTGAAAAGCTGTAGCAGAGTTGCTTGAAGAGCATTTGCAAATTATCTGTGAGCACCAAGCTAGCATATTAAGGAAAGCAGTGGGGGTTGAGGACTCGGTTCCAGACTGGTGGAGAAGGTGGTGTGAACCTGGAGAGATGGCTGTCCATCACAGCTGGGGCTCAGGGGGTGCTACTAATCCCCTCACTCACTGCCAGCCATGCCTGCTCAGAGAAGGGCTCATAGGAAACCTGACAAACCCGCACTATCAACAACACAGCTATAAAACCTGTCATCCCAAACTAACACCCCGGAATGCCTAATGGATTGTAGGGACGTATTGAAATAAGTAATCGTTTCCTGCTAGCGGAGATAAGATTTCATACCCCACAGCCCAGCCCAAGCTTAAGGGGGAGAGGTGTGAAGAACAGAGATTTTTTTGCTACTAATTTAAAACTACAAGAAAGTAATTTTTTTTTCTTTTTGCAAACTCTGTGTTTGGCGAAGAAAGTATCTGGATCATGAGCCTTTCCTGACTCTGAGGTATTTCATGGCACCAGATACGATCTATCAGATAAGATCAGGTCCGTTCAGGGTGGTTCGCAGAGAGCAGTTGTGTTTAATTGGAAGTCAATATTGCAGACCAGCACAGATGAGGCCACCCTTCCCCTGAATGTGTTGAAGGCAGGCTGGGACTTACAGATGGAGCTTGATGGGAGCTGACAACATCACCACTTCCTAAAACAAACCCGAGTACTGCATTTCCAGATAGTTTTGCCTGTGAAAAGGTATCCCTTATACTGTGCTCACATCTACTCCTTGGTTCTGCTTCCATCCTGGGAGGGAACATGGACCAAAACCCAGACCCTCCCCATCATGGTGGTCCTTCCAAGACAGGAACTAATCACTACCAGGTCATCGCTCCAGCCTTCCAAGTTCAGTCATTTCAGTCACTGCTTCCCCAACTTGTGGTTTCCCATCCAGTGTAGTCAGGCCTTCTACCTGCAAACCCAAGTTGAGGTGCTTTCTTTGGTCCTTGGGCACCCAGTGGAGGGTGCCCCCTCTGGGAGTGGAGAGGAATTACGTCAAGCAGTTTATTTAATGAGTCTCACATTCATGGTTCAGAGAGGAGGTAAGCAGTGAGTGTTTCGTTCTTTTGTTTTTTTTTTTTAATATTTCTTTATTTATTCCCTTTTGTTGCCCTTGTTGTTTTATTGTTGTAGTTATTATTATTGTTGTTGTTGTTGGATAGGACAGAGAGAAATGGAGAGAGGGAGGGGAAGACAGAGAGGAGGAGAGAAAGACAGACACCTGCAGACCTGCTTCACCGCTTGTGAAGCGACTCCCCTGCAGGTGGGGAGCTGGTGGCTCGAACCGGGATCCTTATGCCGGTCCTTGCGCTTTGTGTCACCTGCGCTTAACCCGCTGCACTACAGCCCGACTCCCCCAGCAGTGTTTCTTTTTCTTTCTCTCTTCCTTCCTTCCTGCCTTTCTTTTTTTCTTCCTTTCTTCCTTCCTTTCTTTCTTTCTTCCTTCCTTCCTTCCTTCCTTCCTTCCTTCCTTCCTTCCTTCCTCCCTCCCTCCCTTCCTTCCTTCCTTCCTTTTTTGCCTCCAGGGTTATCAGTGGGGCTTGGTGCCAGCACTATGAATCCACTGCTTCTGGAGGCCATCTTTTTTCTGTTGTTGTTGCTATTATTGTTGTTGTTGTTGCTGTTTTGTTGTTGTTGGACAGGACAGAGAGAAATGGAGAGAGGAGGGGAAGACAGAGAGGGAGAGAGAAAGACACCTGCAGACCTGCTTCACCCCTTGTGAGAAGCAACCCCCCTGCAGGTGGGGAGCCTGGGGCTCCAACCAGGGTCCTTGCACTCTGCACTATGTGCTCTTAACCCAGTGTGCTACCGCCCTGCCCTTGATGATTACATTTCTTATAGATTTAAAGCCCAAATTCTTTCCTTGCTTCTGGACATCCGTTTATCACTTGTTTGGGTGATTTATCAAGAATTTCCCATTTCTGTTGATTTTCATCTCGTTAGAGCTCATCAGAATTCCAGCACGTTGAGATCTTTTGGCTTAATGATTTAATCATTCCACAAATTGCTTGTCCCTCCAACTTCATGACAACTCCAAGTTGTCATGCTCTCCATAAACTCATCTGAATGATTAATTACATCATATTTGGTTTCTAGTCAAATTACAAGGTTTTTTTTTCTTTAATGGGTGGGATTAATGGTTTACAGTTGACAGTAAAATACAGTAGTGTTACATGCATAACAGTTGTCAGTTTCCCACATAACACTCTAACCCCATCTAGGGTTAACCATCATGTTCCAGGACCTGAACCCTACCCACCCCCACCCCCACCCCCACCCCCCCCCCAGAATTCTTTACTTTGATGTAATACACCAACTCCAGTGCAAGTTCTGCTTTGTGTTTTCCCTTTGGTTCTTATTTTTCAATATATTTCCATGAGTGGGATCACCCCATATTCATCCTTCTCTTTCTGGCTGATCTCACTTCACATGATTCCTTCAAACTCCTCCCAAGATGAGGTGAAGAAGGTGAAATCACCATCAAATTAAAAGTTTTTAAAATTTTTAAAAATATTTATTTATTTGTTGCCCTTGTTGTTTTTCACTGTTGTTGTAGTTATTATTACTGATGTCATCATTGCTGGATAGGACAGAGAGAAATGGAGAGAGAAGGAGAAGACAGAGAAGGAGAGAAAGATAAGACACCTGCAGACCTGCTTCACTACCTCTGAAGCGACTGCCCTGCAGGTGGGGAGTCGGGGGCTCGAACCGGGATCCTTAAGCAGGTCCTTGCGCTTTGCGCCACGTGCGCTTAACCCGCTGCACTGCTACCGCCCGACTCCCAAGTTACAAGTTTTTAAAGGCAGTGTGAACATCTTTTGTCTGGCCTTCCTGGAAAGTGTGCACTATAGGCTAAACTCTAAGCCCACTTCTCCAAAAATCACATATTGATGAGTTAACTCCTGACCCCTTCAGACCATAATCTTACTGGAAAAGCTACAGAGGTATCATTGGTTAAGGTATGGTCATACTAGAGTACAGTTCATCCCTGATGCAACAGGCTTGGTGTCCTGATAAAACAGACATGAACAGAGGGGAGACACTGAAGAGAGATCCCCAAGAAAAGATGATTATTTGCAAGTCAGGAAGGAGCACAACCTTCCCCCACTAACCCTGCTGAACAACCTGCCTTCAGATGTCCAGTTTCTGGAACCACAAGACAATAAATATCACTTCTTGCAAAGTTCCCCCACTCCAATCTGCTCAGCAGCCCTGGAAAACCAATACACAGGGGAAAAGACCAACCGCTCTGCAAGTCGTCCCCCCATCTCACTTCTCTGCCCACAGGGACAGTACTAGGTCTTCCTCCAGGATCAGCGGGAGCAACGCCTACCCTCAGAGTGCCGAAAATGGGTCACTGACTGCCAACACCCCTCTGGGTATTGAGACAGCCAGCCTGTGGCAAACCCAGAAGGTCCTTGCATATTTGCACTGGAGTGTGTGAAAGACAGAGCCATGGGGGGTGGGGGGAGGAAGGAGGACGTGGGGAAAATCTTAAGGGATAGAAACCCAGCCCCCACCTGGAATATATATGCATCTTTGCAACTTACAGGAATGTTTGCATTTTGAATTAAGAACAACTCAGGGGACCAAATTTATAAAGCTCCAATTCAAGTCAAGAAGGACAGTACTGGTGTCTTTTCCAAACACTGTTGCCTGTCTCTACCTCAGATCGATCAGAAGGGCTCCAGTCCTAGGCCTCACACACACAAGGGTGTTGTATTTTTCCTCTCCCAGACTCCAGCATGTGGGTTCTTTCCCATGCAGCAAGAAAACACAAGGCAGAGGGTCATGCTATCCTGGAACCTGTCTCAACCCTTCCTTCAAAGGTAGATTCTGAGGGTCTAGGATCCAGAGACACATTGCTAGGGCCTCTTCCCTAGGCCTGTCTACCCCTCCAGAGAGCATACCTTCCCATGGGTGTGGATCCATGGCCACATGCCGGCAGGGAGGTCATCCTGCAGGGCATGATGGGAGCTGGAGACACGGCTAGGGGAGGGCACCTGGGACAGTTCTCCTCTGTCTTTCTACCAAGTGCCAACTGACCACTCCAGGGAGGTGGAGAATTTGCAGCAGGCTTGCCAGCGCTCTGTGAAGGGGTATCTGTTACTATATGCAGAGACTACGAAAGAAGCATCTATGTTTGTAGGATATAGATATGAATGTATGTATATGTTATACACATATTAATATACAACAGACAGACAACTTATTGTATATCGACTTGACCATTTTTAGACATATGATTTTGGGACCTCTATTTTCCCTTGAAGTTCTTGCTCCCTCTCACATCATTCCTGAAGTCCAGTGTTGTGTTTTCACCACGACAAGGGGGAGGGTTGGAGCTAGAAACAGAAAGGGAGCAGAGGGGCACATACCCACAACACTAAACTTTCAAAGTCTGTGACACAAACACAAAGGAGAAAGAAGCTGAGAGAGGTTAAAAACAAAAAAACAGGGAGTTGGGCGGTAGCGCAGCGGGTTAAGCGCATATGGCGCAAAGTACAAGGACCGGTGTAAGGATCCTGGTTCAAGCCCCCGGCTCCCCACCTGCAGGGGCGTCACTTCACAGGTGGTGAAGCAGGTCTGCAGGTGTCTGTCTTTCTCTCCCCCTCTGTCTTCCCCTCCGCTCTCCATTTCTCTCTGTCCTATCTAACAACGACGACATCAATAACAACAACAATCGTAACTACCACAATAAAACAACAAAGGCAACAAAAGAGAAGATAAATAAGTATTTTAAAAAAGAAAAACAAACAAACAGACAAACAGAGATCTGAGCATCATCTTGCCCTGCGCACCCAGGAGCAGACGGGAGAGAAACCAGTGTATAGTATGAAACCATTTTCTTTGGCGGAGAGTTATTTGCATTACAGTCACAGCTAAAGGGAAGTCTTTGAGAGTCACCCAACTTGGACCTTGAGGGGTGAGTCCTCTTCGCTGTAAGTGTTCAGGAGCCAAAATTTTAGGGCAAGCATCCTAACAAAAGCTTTGTCTTACAGACACTCCTTTCCCTTTCCCTTGAGCGGGCTTCCAGACACTGACTTAATGACATCCTACTCTCCTATCCTGCAGTCTTTTGATTGACTGACTGATTGATTTTTGATAGAGACAGAGAGAAATTGAGAGGGGAAGAGGAGACAGAGAAGGAGAGAGACAGAGACCCCTGAAGCCCTGCTTGACCACTCGTGAAGCTTTCCCCCTGCAGGTGGGGGACCAGGGGCATGGACCTGGGTCCTTGCACACTGTAATGTGAGCACTTAACCAGGTGCACCACCCCCCCAATCATTATAGAGTGAGATGGGTCCTCTGATTGAGGGATATTCTCAGGATGCATTTTCCCCTAGAGCACCACCAGCCAGCCAGCCACTCTTCCTCCAAGCCATGAAATGGTCCCATGAACCCCATATTTCCATTCTCAGACCACGCAGACCTTATGTCATTCCTCATAGCCACTGGTGAGCACATACTATTCTTCACTATCAGACATGGCAAAGTAATCCCCAGAAGGGGACACGTGGAGCTGAAGTTCAGAGGTGAATCGCAAAGTGGCAAAACAAAGTCCAGACTTTGCAAGTTGTGGTCTACATACACAATGGAATACCACTCAGCAATGAAAAATGGTGACTTCACCGTTTTCAGCCCATCTGGGATGGACCTTGAAGAAATCATGTTAAGTGAAATAAGTCAGAAACAGAAGGATGAATATGGGATGATCTCACGCTCAGGCAGAAGTTGAAAAACAAGATCAGAAGAGCAAACACAAGTAGAACCTGAACTGGAGTTGGTGTATTGCACCAAAGTATAAGACTCTGGGGGGGATGGAGGGGTGGAGAATACAGGTCCTTCAGAGGACCTAGTGGGGGTTGTATTGTTATAAGGAAAACTGAGAAATGTTATATGCATGTACAAACTATTGTATTTACTGTTGAATGTAAAACATTAAATCCCCAATAAAGAAATAAAAAAATAATAATAATAAAGTGAAACAGGTCTGCAGGTTTCTCTCCCTCTCCCTCTCCCACCCTCTCTCTTTCTCTACCCCTCCTCTCAATTTCTCTCTGTTTTAGCCTATAAAATGGAAAAAATGGCCAGCAGGAGCAGTGAACTCCTAGTGTAGCCACAGAGCCCCATCAGTAACCCTGGAGGCAAAAACCAGAAAACAACTAGTGGATGACCTGTATTAATGCAAGCCTCCCCTCTCTGGACACTGGCCTAGAATGCGACAAATGAAAAAAAAAAAAGAAAGAAAGAAAGAGAGAAAGAAAGAGAGCCCAGAAATGATGAGGATTATGAATGCTCTACCAGAACCACTTTCTTTGTAAAAACATGTCCTTAGTGACTTAATCTTGACTTAGAACACAGAGGGATGTAACTCTCTACTGTTCCCACCACCAGAGTTCTGTGTCCCCGTTCCCTCCATTGGAAACTTCGGGAGTTCTCTCAAGGTCACCAACATGGGATAACTATTGTTTCTATAACTATACTTAGACAAACTGTCCCATTTTTCCCTCTGGTCCCACCTTCTCTTCCTTTCTAAGTCACACCTACACCTATTACCACTTCCAAATGTCCTTCCTTTTTTCCTCTTCTCTTTCCAGGTGTTGATGGACTTGGAGTTCAGTGCCCTCTGGTCATCTTCCCCTAACATATTTCTCCCTCTGGAGATATGGACCAAAATTCTTTATGAGGTGCAGAAGGTGGGAGGTCTGGCTTCTGTAATAGCTTCTTCACTGGACATGGGCGTTGGCAGGTGAATCAATACCCCCAGTCTGTTTCTATCTTTCCCTAGTGGGGTAGGGTTCTGCCAACTGGTCTTTCTTACCATGCTGATTATTATCATTTCATCTTTATCACAGAGAATTTTCTACTGCTCAGAGAAATGCAGTTTTGTTTCTTTTGCAGTCAAATGGAAACCTACAGAAAAAAAACTAGGTACAGATTCTTGAACCTGGGAATGGATGCATGAACGGACTTCCAAATGAGAAAGAGCAGAGAAGACAGAAACACGGAATCTCCCTACCACAGTGCAGGGTGCTCTCTCGATGAAAAACAAAGGTACAGGTATGTATAGACACACACGCATATACACACACATGCACAACTGTGCATAAGGCTTGCATGCCTAAGACCCCATGTTCAATCCCTGGCATCTCCAAACACAGAACAAAGCCAAAGCCATGTTCTGGTTTCATTTTCTCTCTGTGTATGTTTCTCTCTCTCTCTCTCTCTCTTTCTCTCTCATAAAAAGATAAATACATTTTTATTTTTTTAAAAAAAATTAAGGCTGTGGGTCCAGGGAGTGGCACTCCAGGTTGAGTGCACACATTTAAGTGTACAAGGACCTGGGTTCAAGCCCCTGGTCCCTCACCTGCAGGGAGGAAGCTAGCTGCACGCGTTGTGAAGCAGGCTGCAGGTGTCTCTTTGTCTCTCTCCCTCTCTATCTTCCCTCCCTCTACTCAGTTTCGTTCTGCCTCCACCCAACAATAAGAAAATAAAAAGGTTACATTAAAAAGTCAAGGCTGCTAGATCCTAGTTACATCAGAGCGCACTCCTTGGTACAGAAAAGCCCCTTTCATCAACTCTGGTCCTAACTCAGCTGCATCTTGGACAACATGTCTATTTGTCTAAAACACACAGAGCAAACACACAGAGATATTTTCTTCATACTTGTTAGAGCAGGGCCAAAAAAAAAAAAAAAATCTTTCTTTACTCTTCTGTCCAGCAACCCCAAGGAAAACAGAGGAATTTGTGGCTGGGTTTCCTTGACAACCTCATCTTCCCTCCAGGCACAGAGCTCCATCTCTAAGCAACGGGGCACTCTTCAAATCACCCAGTCCTTCCCCTGAGGCCTTGAGGCCTAAGCAAATCCAGACAGGGCAGCGGGTTCCTTAAAGGGCACAGCCCAAGAAGTGCAGGATGCTGGTGCCTGGCCCCACGTGTCCTCCCCAGTCTCAGCACACCCAGCCTCAGCCGAATCCCAACTCTCCTCTCCTGTCCCACAGACCGGTTGACACACTCCTAGCCCCATGCCCAGCAGAAAAGCCCTACATGGCCTGAGTGAGGCAGGGCCTTGAGGACGGGGCCAGACACAAGCGCTCAGATGCCACTGTGACCCAACGATTGTGTGAACACATGACTCTGCTGGAGGAGAGTGTTTGATCTTTCCCCATATTTGGGAGCACCTCTCTGCCCTGACCCAGCTTTCTAGCCCTTTTTCCAGCCATGAAATCATCTCCCCAGACAATAACCTGGATCTACCTGCATAACAGATGTCAGGCTGAGGCAAAAACTAGTAAAGTCATGGGCCCCATGGAATATAACTAAAATAGACCTACTAGCTATTTCCAAGATGGAGATTTCAAATCTTCATCTGCAATATTTCTTGCCTTTAGGTTCCTGATTAGTCAACAAATTTTCTGCTTCGTATCTTAACTCTTTTTCAGCCACCAGGTTCCAGATGCTATCATCTGCCAACTGGATTTCCCTGGGCAGATGACCTCACTAGTGTGTCCTGGAACCTCACCTCTCCAGATCTCTGCTCCACTAGGGAAAGAGAGAGACAGGCTGGGAGTATGGATCAGCCTGTCAATGCCCATGTTCAGCGGAGAAGCAATTACAGAAGCCAGACCTTCCACCTTCTGCACCCCACAATAATCCTGGGTCCATGCTCCCAGAGGGATAGAGAATGGGAAAGCTGTCAGGGGAGGGGATGGGATACAGAGAGCTGGTGGTGGGAATTGTGTGGAGCTGTACCCCTCTTATCCTATGGTCTTATCAGTGTTTCTAATTTATAATTAAAAAAAGAAGAAGGAAGAGGAGGAGGAAGAGAAGGAGGAGAAGAAGGAGGAAGAAGAAGTGGAGAGCACATAGCTGTATTGTAGTTTTGACCTGATCTGCACCTGAGAACAGAATACGGCTTTGTCTCTCTCTCTGTCTCTCTCTGCCTCTCTGTCTCTCTTTTTTTCTCTGCACCTGCAGCACTTACCTCTTTCCTCAAATCTCTGCAGCAGGATCATGCTGGAAAATACACAGGAGAATAAATGAAGTGCACGTCTAGAGATGACAGCTCTGAACTTTAATCAGAGCAGGAGAGGGTGGAGACGTGGTACAGCGGAAAGGAGCTAGGATTTGCAGGTGACGGGCGTGCATCCGCGGGGCTTCTGAAGCACCCGGTCCAGTAATCAGGGTAACTGCTGTTTATCTGGCACCTTTACTTTTCAGGGGGGCTCCTGCCTTTGACTGTTTGAGCCTCCTCTCACCTGGGAGAAAGGGAAGTGGGTCTAGAACTGGAAATCACACCTTGGTGAAGTTGTCATACATGCACTCTGTTTAAGAACTACAGAGTCTGGGAGCCAGGCAGTCGAGCATCAGGCTAAGCGCACATAGTACAGAGCATAAGGACCGGCGTAAGGATCCTGGTTCGAGCCCCTGGCTCCCTACTGTGTGTGTGTATGGGGAGTCACTTCACAGGCGGTGAAGCAGGTCTGCAGGTGTCTGTCTTTCTCTCCCCCTCTCTGTCTTCCCCTCCTCTCTCCATTTCTCTCTGTCCTATCCAACAACAACAGTAGCAGCAACAACAACAACAGCAACAAAACAATAATAGAAAAAGATGGCCGCCAGGAGCAGTGGATTAGTAGTGTAGGCACCGAGCCCCGCGATAATCCTGGAGGTAAAACAAACGAAAGTACAGAGTCTGGTCCCCACTTCTTGCTTTCTCTGGCTGTGGGTGTTGGGTGAGTCTAAGCCACTATGAGTCAAGGACAGTTTCCAATTTTCTGGATCATATGGAAGGTCCGTTTCCAACCTTGTGAGGGTTCTCCAGACTGCTCTCCACAGAGGTTGGACTAATTTACATTCCCACCCAAGTTCCCAATTTTCTAATGAAGTTTTTTTTTTCATTCCCAGCCTGTCAACAAGATAGATCTGTTTGATATTTCTCTCTCTGTTCCTTCTCTCTTCGGCAGAATTATTAAGCAGGAGAGATGAATTCATTTCCAAGCCCTCATTTGCCAGTCAGTTACAACAACCACTTTACTGAAGTGGAGGGGTCAATAGGCTCCAAGGGAAGAAGGTGAAATTAAGCCATGCAGATGGGCTGCAGCTGGTCTTCAGAGATACGTCTAGGACTGGGAAGAGTAACAACTAGGGCCAGGAAGACAGTATCATGGTAATGCAAAAGCACTTTCATGCCAGAGGCTCTGTGGTCCCAAGTTCAAACCCTAGCACCACCGTAAGCCAGAGCTGAGCAGTACTCTGGTAAAATGATGATGATGATGGTAATAATCGCAGCAACAACAAGAACTAGAGGCAGGGATGTAGCCCATCCTGGTAGGGAATGCACTTTATCAAACACCATGTCCAGGACCCCCCCACCCACCCCCCGCCGAACCACATGAGAGCATCACAGCACCAGGGGGAAACTTTCCTTCATAGATGGTAGAGCTGTAGTGTGTCTTTCTCCCTCTGTCTATCTCTACCTCTCTAAAAAAAAGAATGAATGGAAAGGAAACAAAAATCTGCTCTTGAAATAGTGCATGCACAAGGACCCTGGAGCCACGAAATAAAAAGATAGGAAAAGAGGAGAAACAAACGAACGAACGAAAAAGAACAAGGAGTCGACGAGACTGGGGAAGGGGGGGGGTGTTACTCAAGTCTAGTAACTTGTAGGATGTCAGGGCAGGGCAAGCCAAGGTTCAGAACAGAAGGAAACGGAAGCTGCCGTGAATTCCAAGGGCTGGAGGTGCAGGCAGAGTCAGAGCTAATTGGGATGAAGCCTGAATGAGGCCGTGGCTCTGCCCCCAGCAGGCAACAGTGGACAAACACAGGCAACAAGGTTGTCTGCTTTCCTGAGGGTTGAATGCCGGGGATCCAGGTATTAGAGGAAGCTTGGATTCATGGCAAACTCCCCCCCCCCAACTTCACAGGGACTGAGTGTGCAGAACTCCTGCCCCTCTTGTGTACCTTTAGGGGTACACAGCTGATCTTTGCACCCCTATAATCCAGCACAAGGTGTCTCCCTGTTACAGCCCAAAGCAGCCAAAGCTGCAACACAGTGGGCCCTGCCCAGAGGGGGCATGCAGCAGAGTGAGGGTGGACCTAGGAGCCACATGGGTAGCACTTCACTCTACTTAAACACGGAGAGGGGGAGAGAATGGGATTTTGATTTCTGGGACTCACCCAGAGTTCGTTCTTATTTGCAGAACACAAGTCACGTTTTGATTATTTTCAACCCCTACACCCTAATAGCTATCGAGGGAATGGAGGCAAAATAGAAGAAACAGCGACTTATTAAATGCATAATGAATGTGCGCTAAAATTAGCATACATGAATATGGATGAGCCGGGACCATTATAAAGCGCGCACCTCGAATGTTATCGACTGATTAAACGTGTTATCAGCTCCAGCTGCTGAGACAAGGAGGCTGCTGCCTCAGCTGGGGGGTGGGGGTGGGGTGCGGGACGGAGCAGATAAGAATTCCTCGGTGGGTGGATTATCGGCTGGCAGAGGAGCTGGGGATTTGTTCAAACTAAATGTTTAGAAAGCCAACAGTTCTCTTTACGGAGAAGCAAAGACAAGCCAACCTCTCGTTACAGGTCACTGTGAAGCCAGCTCGCAGGAGACTCTGGGATTTCTCCTGGCGATATATGGGGGGTCTTTCGCTTCAGGAACGTGGCAGCAGCTGGCCTGCTGGCTGCAAAGACTTGTCCTCCAGTCTTTTCCAGGAAGAAAGGCTGAAGGCATTTCTCAGAGCCACTAGGGCCGGGGGGGGGGGGGGGGGGCGCTCCAGCTAAACAGAGCAATAAGGGCAAAAGTTCTGGCAGGAAAGTTTGGGGGCCGGGTGGTGGTGCACTGGATTAAGTACACATGTCACCCTGTGTAAGAACCCGGGTTTGAGCCTCTGCTCCCCATCAGCAGGGAGGATGCTTCATGAGTGGTGAAGCAGGTCTCTCTCCTCTTCCCTCTCAATTTCTCTGCTCTGTCAAATAAAAATAAAGTTGTTTCTTTTTCTTTAAAGGCCACCAGGAGCAGTGGATTCGTAGTGCCGGTACTGAGCCCAAACGATAATCCTGGAGGTTAAAAAAAAAAGAATTCCAGGGAGTCAGGCAGTAGCGCAGCAGGTTAAGCACACATGGCGCAAAGCGCAAGGACCGGTGTTAGCATCCTGGTTTGAGCCCCCGGCTCCCCACCTGCAGGGGAGTCGCTTCACAAGCAGTGAAGCATGTCTGTAGGTGTCTCTCTCTATTTCTTTCTGTCCTATCCAACAATGACGACATCAATAAAAACAACAACGATAAAAAACAAGAAAGGCAACAAAAGGGAATAAATAAATAAATATAAGAAAAGAAAAAAGAACTCTGGCAGTAAAGAGAATTTCTGATACAGACAATTCAGCCCCAGGTACATGAAAGTGAAGGTGAGTTAGCGCTGTTCCCATGTTCCCATATTCGTAGTGCAGGCACCAAGCCCCAGCAATAACCCAGGTGACAGTTAAAAACACTTTAAAAAAAGTCATATCACCACCTCTCATCTGGTCTCCAGTAACCATTATAATAACCACAGGCCAGGTTATCTGTATCAGAAATATAATCTATGCCTAGGAAACATACTGAAGAATGCTGGTAACAGAGGAAGAAAACCACGTGCGCCGATTCACTTGTCACCTTGCTCTTTGGAAATGGATGAAAGTGCAGGATAACAAGAGGTTGTCAAAGGAGAGAAGGACTCAGATCAGCAGACCACGATAACGCATTTCACTTTTTATCTAAGCAGGGAATGGGTCTCTGTGCTTCTTGGTCATGAGGGAAGGAGAGGTGTCTACAACAGATTATGAATACTGTTTCATTTTTTATTTCTTCTATTTAAAAAAAATTATTTATTTATTATTGGATAGAGACAGAGAGAAGTTGACAGGGGAGAGGGAGATAGAGGGAGAGAGACCAAGTGACCCCTGCAGCCCTGCTTCACCACTCATGAAGCTTTTCCCCTGCATGTGGGGACCAGGGGCTTGAACCCAGGTCCTTGTGCCCTGTGATGTGAGCACGTAACCAGGTGCACCACTGCCTGGCCCCTGAATAGTTTCCACAAGGGAGGCAAAGCCTTCTCAGACAACACTTTCTAAAATACACACTTCCTTTATGGGGGCAGGCTGAGGCACTGGGTAAGGTCCCCAGCAAACAATGGACAGTAAGTACTGCAGTGATAGTCACACGGCAGTTAAATATCCTTTCTTCAACATCTGAGTTGAGTCAGACATATATACTCTATGACACAGACCATTCACACTGTCATTCGAGGGGCTGAGAGTATGTCTATTTGCAGATGACACATAAACCCAGAGGAGAGGAGAGAGGGACGTCCTTGGAAGAGCTCTTGCCATTTCCCCATAAAGTGACACTGGATGTAGATGACGTCGGGTGACATCTAATGATGTAGGCGACATTGATGATACATGGTGATCATAATTCCCCTCACCCTGCACGAGTGTATCCCCATCCCTTGTGATCTCACTCAAGACACGAGAAACCACAGTCGAACCAGAGAGAAAAGAGCAATGGTGCCCGTGCTCTCTTTAATTTTTTTTTATTTACACATTTATTTATTATCGGATAGAGACAGAGAGAAATTGAGAGGGGAGGGGAGATAGAGAGGGAGAGAGACAGAGAGACACCTGCAGCCCTGCTTCAGCACTCATGAAGCTTTCCCCCTGCAGGTGGGGAACAGGGGCTTGAACCTAGGACCTTGCGCACTGTAATGTGAGCGCTTAACCAGGTGCGCCACCGCCTGGCCCCGTTTAGAGTTTGTTTTTTAAAATATATTTTGTCTTACTTTAGTGACACACATACAGAGATGCAGAGAGAAAGACGAGAATATTGCTCAGCTCTGGCTTATGGTGGTGTGGGGGAATTGAATCTGAACTATGAATCCACTGCTCCTCTGGACATTATTTTCAATTTTTTTTTAGCTAGGACAGAAAGAAATCGAGAGGGGAGGAGGAGAGAGAGAGGGAGAGAGAAAGAGAGACACCTGCAGACCTGCTTCACCGCTTGTGAAGTGTCCCCCCTGCAGGAGGGGAGCCCAGGGCACGTGAACTGGAAGCCCTGTGCGGGTCCTTGCGCTTAGTACCTGTGTGCTTAACCCAGTGTGGTCCCCGCCCCCCTGCTCTCCTTAATATACAGATAATTTGTAAACTGTGGTGCTGGAATTATTCTATTCACACTCACTCTGGCACATCCCACAGATGGGAACAACCCCTTGAGATGGTGTTCCCTAGATAAGACCCCTGCCAAGGCAGGCTTGGGCAGATTCTCAATCTATTGTGAAGTTAGCACAGCGCCACCCAGTGAAATGTCCTGGGATTGCGGGTCTACATCTGCAAGGTCAATATGGTCGGTCTCCACAAACTCTTGAGTATTTGACATGTGACCAAGTAGGACTAGGAGGTAAAGCCTACATTTTGTTTGATTCTGATTAATGGCCAACAGAAGATTTGGGGGGCTCAGGATCTAACACCAGTCATTCTGATTTGAAAGCCTATGTTTCCCCACATGCTCTCAAGGATCCTACTAGACAGTGAAGGTCTGAAAGGTCTTGCTAAAACAGGTCCTAGCCAATACATACCTCTCTTGCCATAGCAGAAAGGCAGCGAAAAAGTTCTAGGGGTTGGGTGGTGACGCACCTGGTTGAGCACACATGTTACAATGTGCAAGGACCAGAGTTCAAGCCTCCAGTCCCCACTTGCAGGGGGGAAAGCTTTGCAAGCAGTGATGAGGTAGGGCTGCAGGTGTCTCTCTGTCTTTCCCTCCCTCTTTCTCCCCCTCCCCTCTCCATTCTGGCTGTCTCTATCCAATAGATAAAGATAATAAAAAAATAAAACAAGAAAAATGACTGGAAACTTCTGAGTCATAATGCAAGCTGGGAGAGAGCTCACCCAGTAAAGCTGGCATTCACTACACTCAAGGACCTGGGTTTCATACCCAGCACCACAAGGGTGCCCCATGTGACCCCTGGGGAAGCTCCATGATTGGTGGAGCAGTGCTATGGGGTGCCGTCTTCCTCCTCTCTTTCCTCCTCTGTCTCACTCTATCTGACATTAAAGGAAAAAAAAATTCCACCACGAGTAGTGCAAGTGAGCAACTATAAGGCACCGGTATAAGAAAAAAGAAAAAAAAAAAAGCAGTGTTCAGATCCTCTTCCTTGAATTTGTTCTTGGATTTAGACGAGGTAGGAAGGAGGGCAGAGTCCAGCAGATTGTAACCTGGTTGCTCGTACTGGCCTTGTTCTGAAGGCTGAGAGATACGGGGTCCTGCCTGATAGTGAGTCTCAAAGCTGCCCTGTCCCCTTTCTGTGGAATCCCAGAGCTGAGACATCACCACCCTGGGCAGCTGCAATGTTCTCATGCTCAGGACACCCCCACACACACCACAATTCAGGAGTGTGCTCCCAGCTTCAGCCACAGTGCACACCCAGGAACGTGATCTGCTGAGCAAAATGTCATCCCAGACAGGAGCCGGTGCTAATTATAATGTCAGGCTTCCCACAGAGACACCGATAATTAAAGGAGACTATTACAGTGTTTTCAAACTCCTGGGGTAAATTTGAAGCATCTTCAAATGTAACCTGTTGAAGAATGAAAACTGAAGTGATTTGAGACTCCCATTCCGGACCACAAAGACTGGAAACAAATAATCTTTGAGGCTCACAGTCAAATGAAGCCAGAAATAGGAAGGGAAATGGGTAGAGGGGAAGAGGAGGAAGAGGGACGGGAGGAGGAGAAGCAGGAGGAGGCAGAGGAGGGGAAGGAAGAGTGAATTCACATTTTGCAATACTACTTTGTTCTAGGAACTTGGTACGAGCTTCCAGTAGACACCGCAGTGAGTGGGCATTGACATCACTCAATAGCAAAACCACGTTCGAGAGACGAAAGGGAAGATGGTGGCTCTCAACATCTCAGCCAAGATCACTGCCCATCTATTGATAACAAAGCAACTGGAGGCTGGGGACCCAAGTTCACCGATCCTGAACCCTGTTCATCCCATCCCTCACACCGGCTTCTGGGGTGTGAATACAGAGGATCATCCACGTGGTTCTGGCTTGTCCTCACTTGTTGGAGTTGGGTTTGGGGGCCACATGCATGTTTATTCCACACGTATGTGCAAAGCTTGCCCACCGTGCACCAGGCTTCCGATCCAGGTTTCCCTCATGCAAATCTCCTGGCTGAACTGAGCCCGAGGCATCTGGCGTGCTAATCACAGCGGCACGTCGGTGGGGTGCTGCAGACGTTAACATTTAATGTGGCAAGCTTCGAGAAGTGAGAAGCATTTCCTGAACTTCTCTGCTGCTGTCTCTAAACAACTTTGCAGAAGAAAAGGAAAGCAGCTCTTCTGAGCAAGAGGTAGGCTGGACGCAGCCGAGTGAGATGGAAGGAGAAATAAGCTCTCCTTGTAACTGCTTGGGTGACCTTGAGCTTGGGTTCTAACCTCTCTGGGCTACACTTTCTAAAACAGAAAGAATGCAGGCAGATCTCTGAATCATACACCCTGAACTCCGAAAGACCCCAGGAAGTGACAGCGTGTAATGTGTGGCGTTAGCAGTTGTGTTTGTTTCTTTATTGCCTCCAGGGTTATCGACAGGGCTTGGTGCCTGCACTACGAATTCACTGCTCCTGGAGGCCATCTTTTCTCCAATGATGTGGTCCTTGGATAGGACAGAGAGAAATGGAGAGAGGAGGGGAAGACAGAGAGGGGGAGAGAAAGACAGACACCTGCAGACCTGCTTCACCGCCTGCGAAGCGACTCCCCTGCAGGTGGGGAGCCGGGGGCTCGAACCAGGATCCTTGCATTTCATACTACGTGCGTTTAACCTGGTGTGCTACTGCCCAGCCCTATGTTTATTTATTTTTTAAAATATCTATCTATAGGGACCAGGCAATGGCGCACCTGGTTAAGCTCACACATTACAGTGCACAAGGATGCAGGTTCAAGCCTCTGGTCCCCACACGCAGGGGGGAAAGCTTCACGAGAGGTGAACTGGACTGCAGGTGTCTCTGTGTCTCTCCCTCACTATCTCCCCCTCCCCTCTAACTTTCTGTCTCTATCCAATAATAAATAAAATTACTTAAAAAGCAAAATATCTATCTGTAGTAGAGACAGGGATAAATAGAGAGAGAAGGGGAGGCAGAGACAGAGAGATAGAGACATCTGCAGCCCTGCTTCACTGCTCATGAAGCTCCCCCTTTGCAGGTGGAAACTGGAGGGGCTTGAACCTGGGTCTTTGCACACAGTGGTATGTGTACTCAACCAGGTGTGCCACCTTAGTGGTTTTTATCACCACCAGTTACATAAGTGGCTTTGAGTGGTGCTGGTTTAGTCATAAACTGAGCCACAGTCACTCTCTGCAGAGAATTCCCCTCCAGTAGTTCTGGAAACAGTGATATGAACCAGAGACAGTGGCATCTGTGTTTTCCCTGGAGGCTTCCCCCCCCCCCTTTTTGTTGCCCTTGTTGTTGTTGTTGTTGGATAGGACAGAGAGAAATCGAGAGAGGAGGGGGAAGACAGAGAAAGATAGACACTTGCAGATCTGCTTCACTATTTGTGAAGTGACCCAGCCTGCAGGTGGGGAGCCGGGGGCTCGAACCAGGATCCTTCTGCTGGTCCTTGTGCTTCGTGCCACATGTGCTTAACCCGCTGCACTATGGCCTGACACTACCCTCTCCTTTTTATTTCTTGTCCCAGAAAGTTTTTGTTTAAGTGTTTCCTCTCCAAATGGACCCTTGCAACACACTAATGTAACTGAATGCTCAGGCCGATGGCATCTACAGTCCCTGGACCCTGTTGCTTCTTAGAAGAAAGAAGGCTTTAATGCAGACTGTCTGTACTGGCCCTGACCATGACCACCGTTGCAGGGGTAGGGGGAGGAGAAGATGGACATGGCAGAGAAACCAAGAGAAAAGAGACAGAGGTCCAAGCTGCATGAACACAGGTCAGCCGTGTCACAGCCCCAGAGGCTGAAAGAGACAAGGGACAGATGGTTCCCTGGAGCTTCCGGTGGGAGCACAAGCCTGCCAACACTTCGACTTTAGCCTGGTGAGGCGGATGGAAGACTTTTGCTCTCTGAACTGTGAGAGAATAAATATGAGATGTGTCCAGCTGCCAAGTTTGTGATTTGCTGCCGCAAGCCTAGAAAGCGATCGAGGATACAATCCCTTGTTCTGTTGCCAACCTGTTTGGGCAATCCAGACAACCCCAAGAAGATGACTTTAGTTGCAAAAAAGTAACTGTTCGCTCTCTGCTTTTCCTTATGGTTAGGGGCGTGAGGTGTGAGAACACTTAGGTAATGCAGGCCCCTCTTCCAGAATGTCCACAGCAGTCATCAATATTGACGAAGGAAAGTTGAGCTGTATCACATGAACTTGCCAAAGAAAAAAAATAAAGATTACCCAATAGGCTTTAAGACTTTGAGAATTATGGTCATTATCATTATTGTTGGGGGCTGGAGGGATGGGAAGCAGAGAACTCTGGTGGTGAATATGGTGTAAGATCATTCCCCTAGAGAAAGATAGAAACAGGCTGTGGGTACAGATCCACCTGCCAATGTTTATGTCCAGCAGAGAAGCAATTACAGAAGCCAGACCTTCCATCTTCTGCAATCCACAAAGAATTTTGGTCTATACTCCTAGAGGGATAAAGAATAGGGAAGCTTCCCATGGAGGGGATAGGACACAGAACTCTGGTGCTGGGAACTGTGTGGAACTGTTCTCTTACAATCTTGTTTATCGTTATTAAATCACTAATAAAAAACGTTTTAATATTCCCCTGAAACCATATAATTTTATCAACCATTATTAAATCACTAAAGTTTTCAAAATAAATAAATAAATAAAGGAAAGTTGAATTGCAGATCTCACACAATAAAATCAAAACCACCCATTATCCTATAGTTTTCATAGTTCCAGGGAGAACCAAACAACATTAATGTGTTGATGTATAAATGTGTGTGTGTGTGTGTGGGGGGGGTTATTCCTGAGACAAAATGATTTCTGATTAAAACCCCAAGCATTTAATTTCCAGCGCTGAAATCTGGTCTGTTAGGAGCCGTCAGTGAGGAGCCTCATAATTAAAACGCCCCGGTGTGCCGTTGTCAAGACACAAGTAGCGACCCCCGGGTCTCTTAAAGTCATGGCAACAACCGGTGAAGAGAATTTGACTCTTGAGAGGTCGAGAACCATCACTTAACTCATACAGACGCTTCCCAAGGAGCTATGGATACAGTTCAGTGGATGATCTGGAGGTATTGGCTCCCTGGCACCCACTTTAACGGTGACGATACTTTCAAAACAACAGGGAGAAGAGCCTATTCACCATATTACTGAGACCCACAGAAGGTAGGCACTCGTCCTCAGCTCCCTTGATGAGTGACATAGCTAAGGGGCCAGAGACAGCTGACCTAGAAGGGAGGTTAGGACCCCAAGTCACCAATCATTTCAGGTGCTTGGCTATTAAGCTTCAGTCTGCGTTGTAACATGGATAAAGAAAATGTCATAGTCCCCACCTGCAGGGAGGAAGCGTCACGAGTGGTGGAGTAGTACTGCATGGCCCCCTCCCCCCACTCCCTCTCTATTTCTCTTGTCTCTATCAAAAGAGGAAGAAGAAAAAAAAAAAGGAAAAAAATGGCAGTGAACTCTTTGTGCAGGCACCGAGCCCCAGCAATAATCCTGATGACAGTCAGTCAGTCAATCAATCAATCATTCATTCATTCAGTCTTGGGCCTTCTTGCAAGAATCTCCATCTAGCAGGAAAGCAGACACATTTCAACAGGTGCCACTTAGAACCGTGACTCTCACATCAGAAGCAGACACCAAATACAGTGAGGTTTCAGGATGACTAGCATTTTTAAATAAATGTGACTAAAAATATACTATCTATGGGCACACCTGGTTGAGCACACACATTACCTTGCTTGAGGACGTGGGTGGTTCGAGCCCCTGCTCCCTACTTGCAGGGGGGATGTTTCATGAGTGGTGAAGCAGGGCTACAGGTATCTATCTCTCTCTCTCTCTCCCTCTCCTCCCCTTAGCTCAATTTCTGTCTTATCTAGTAAACGGCCACTGGGAGTGATGCATTTGTCGTGTTGGCACCAAGTCCCAGAAATAACTCCAGTGGCAACAAAAGAAAAAAAGAATATACTATTTGTATTTCTTTTTAAATTTTTATTATCTTTATTTATTTATTGGATAGAGACTTTCAGAAATCGAGAGGGAAGGGGAGGATAGAGAGACACCTGCAGCCCTGCTTCACCACTCACAAAGCTTTCCCCTACAGGTGGGGACTAGGGGCTCGAACCTGGGTCCTTGTGCATTGTCACATGTGTGCTCAACCAGGTGTGCCACCACCTGGCCCCTTTTATTTACTTCTTATTGGATAGAGACAGAGAGAAAATGAGAGGGGAGGAGAGAGGAGAGGTAGGGAGAGAAAGAAACAGAGAAACACCTGCAGCCTTCATCACTTGTGAAGCTTCCTCCTCTGCAGGTGGGGACCAGGGGCTTGAGTCTGGGTCCTTGTGTGCCATAATGGATGTGCTTAACCAGGTGCGCCACTGCCTGGCCCCTGTATATATATATATTTTTTGCAGTCATCCAGAGTCAGCATTAGCAGAAACCAGTAGTGATCACACACACACACACACACACACACACACACACACACACATACACACCCTCTTAAATGTACAGAGTGCTATTTGAATGTGACGACCTCTAGAATCCTTTCAAGCTCTCAGGGTTGCGTTCCGGCGCACAAAGCAGCAGCAGCGCACTGTTGAGACCGTAAGCTACTCATGAAAAGAGATTAGTAGGAACTCAACTGCTAGTTGATTTTTAACCCCACTTGGACTCAGAACGCAAGCTTGTTTTTCCGAGACCCAGGGATGTTTGGATGGCTCCAAGCCCTTGATTCTGAAAGGCAGTGCACGAAAAAGCCCTTGGAGAGGCATCGTGCTCAGAAGGCTCCAGGCGGGGGTTGCTTTCATAGAAAACCTATTCATCTCCTCAGTGGACCCGTTTCCAGAAGACTTGGAGAACTGCCCTCCCTGGCCCTTCCCTGTATGAACTTAGGTGAAGTCAAGGAAGGAACATGAGTTCTCCACCTTTGGAGTTTATAAGCTTCCCCCACACCTACCAGTCAGGTGAACTGGTCTTCATTGGGCCTGATCACTTCTTTCAGAAGCATTTGCATCTGCTCCTCAAAAGCAGGGCGTCTTTCCTGCTACGGGGTAGTGGAGTCTTTCTGAGGTCTGCAGACACCGACAACTACCTGCAGTGTAACTATCGAATGTGGCTCCTGTTCTTATAAGCAGGTTCCATTCCATGGCTCCTACCAGTGAAGGAGAACTCTGACCACAAAAACTTAAGGACTCTGGTGTGTTGCACCAAAGTAAAAGACTCTGGGGTGGGAGAAGAGGTTTCAGGTCCTGGGACGTGATGGCAGAGGGCCTTGTGGGAGTTGTATTGTTATGTGGAAAACTGAGAAATGTTATGTGTGTACAAACTACTGTATTTTCCTGTTGACTGAAAAACATTAATCCCCCAATAAAAAATTAACTAAAAAAATTAAAAAAAAAAAAAGACCTTAAGGACTGCTCTGTCCTTGCCTTTGACTCTTAACTATCAACCTGTGTGCACAAGTGTCCTCACTTCTACACTTAGCTTCACTGCAGCACAACTTGGAACGGCCAAACTTGGAAGCAACCCAGATGCCCAAACACAGATGAGTGGCTGAGAAAGTGGTGTTACATCTATGTTACAGCAATGGAATACTACTCAGATGTTTAAAATGATGACGTTCATCATGGCTGGGACTTGAAGGGGTCATCTTAAGTGAGATAAGCCAGAAAGAGAGAACGAATAAATGTCAGGTGACTCTCACTGACAGGTGGAACTTAAGAAACAAGGACAGAAATGGGGAACGCAGAGTGAAACATGCAGCAGGTGTGGTGTATTGAACTAAAGCAAAGGACTCTGGAGAAGGGGGGGTGGGCAGGGTGTTGGGTGCACAGTGGTGGAAAATGGCTTGAGTTGGTAAGACTGTTTTAAAGACATCTATCACAGGGAAATGAGAAACAATACCCATGTGTCAACTGTACTGCCAACACTAACACCCAATAAGGTGATTAAAAAGTTAGAAGAAATAATAAAAAGAGACCTCTTGGAGATAGGACAATCAGTACCAAGCTGTCTATTATCCTTTCCTATTAAAATGAACTCCTTCCTTCCTTACTCTCTCTCTTTCTCCTCCTCCTCCTCCTCTCATCGTCGTTGTCCTTTTTTTTTTTTTTGCCTCCAGGTTTATTGCTGAGGCTCAGTGCCTGCACCATGAATCCACTGCTCCTGGAGGCCATTTCTCCCCCTTTTGTTGCCCTTGTTCTTGTAGCCTTGTTGTGGTTATTACTGCTTGATGTTGATGTTGTTGGTTGTTGGATAGGACAGAAAGAAATGGAGAGAGGAGGGGAAGACAGAGAGGGGGAGAGAAAGACAGACACCTGCAGAACTGCTTCACTGTGAAGCGACTCCCCTGCAGGTGGGGAGCTGGGGGCTCGAACTGGGATCCTTATGCCGGTCCTTGCGCTTTGCGCCACCTGCACTTAACCCGCTGCGCTACTGCCCGACCCCCTCTTCTTCTCTATTTTTAAAAATTTAGTTATTCCCTTTTGTTGCCCTTGTTGCTTTATCATTTGATTATTATTGTTGTCGTCATTGTTGGATAGGACAGAGAGAAATGGAGAGAGGAGGGGAAGACAGAGAGGGGGAGAGAAAGATAGACACCTGCAGACCTGTTTCACTGCTTTCGAAGCGACCCCCCCTGCAGATGGGGAGCCGGGGGCTGGAACCAGAATCCTTCCAATGGTCCTTGCTTGCACTTTGCACCACATAAACTCAACCTGCTGCCCTACTGCCTGACTCCCCTCTCTTCTCTTTTTAATATATTATTCCCAGTACATAGACAACTGAAGCAGCAAAGAAAAAAAGTTTTCAAAAAGAAAATCGATTATCCATTTAGTGACTGAGAAATCTGTCTCAGAGTCCAGAGTCTCAGAGAATGTCAAAACACGACTTAAATTTTTAATAAGCCATAAAGGTTAACGTTGAAGGAGAGAGAACTTTTCAGAGATGACCTGGCAACAGGGAGGCTCTAGACATGTTTTCATCAAAGGTTCAGAGGCTGCCAGCAGGAACTGAGAGGGAGCTCACTTCTCTGCAGATGGGAGTAAGAACCAGGAAGTTCTAGGAAGGTGCAGGGAGGCTGGGGGTAGGAGTGGGTGGGCATGGGTGGGAGCAAGGAATAAGGGTGGGGACCTCTGTTAGCATTTAGACTCTTGTTGGTTTCTTTCAGTAACTTTATTTTAAATACTGACTGAGGGCCAGAGCAGATAGCATAATGCTTATGCAAAGAGACTCTCATGCCTGAGGCTTCAAAGTCCCAGGTTCAATCCCCACCCCCACCCTCCACCACCACCATCAGCCAGAGCTGAGCAGTTGCTCTGGTAAAAATAAATTAAATAATTAATATTAACAAAAGTTTTTTTAAAAGTTAAATATTGCTTGAAAAATTGTAGAGAGAGCTACATGTACTTCCTGTCTTCTACATCAGTTCTTCATTCAATATAATTTTAATTAGTGATTTAATAACAGCTTACAAGATTCTAGAATGTCTCTACACTACACACATCATCAAAGCTCTGTGTCCGCCCCCTACCCCCACCTAACGATAACCACCACGGTCCTCACAGAGTCTCAAAACCAGCGTGCATGTCCTGCAAAGGAAGACTGGATACAGAAGTTATGGGACATACATTCAATGGGATACTGCTGTATAGTTGTTTGTTTTTAATGACCACTTTTGTGTCCTGAGACAAAAAACAGAACTGGAGGTGACTGTGAAATAAGTAAGGAAGTGAAAGACAATAGCCAGAAGGTTTTGTTCATTAGATGTGGTATACAGGGTATTAAGACAGGAGCTTGCGAAAATGAAATGAAATGAAATGAAATGAAATGAAATGAAATGAAATGAAATGAAATGAAATGAAATAGTAGCCAAAAAAAAAAAAACCACTTAGGAGCTGGGGGTTCACAGATGTTTCCCTTCAGTTCAGACTTCCATCTCCAACTTGCCCACCCAACTGCCAAGTTCCTATTTCCACCTGAACATCAGCCGGCCATCAAACCTCACACAGTCTCACTGAACTGGGTTCTTCATGTCCCAGTCTGATGCTGGCCCCAGTTACCGTGCGGTCCCTCCCCGCTCAGAAGTCAACTCCCTCCCTGTGGCTGGTCAGTCGCACAGCTTCCTCCAGATTCCTCTCTCGTACACACACACACACACACACACACACACACACACAGCGTGTATCTGACCCATCGGAACTCACTGGCCTCTCTCTCTCTCTTTTTAATATTTATTTATTTATTTATTTATTTACTCCCTTTTGTTGCCCTTGTTGTTTTACTGTTGTAGTTATTATTGTTGTTGTTATTGATGTCGTCGTTGTTGGATAGGACAGAGAGAAATGGAGAGAGGAGAGGAAGACAGAGAGGGGGAGAGAAAGACAGACACCTGCAGACCTGCTTCACCGCCTGTGAAGCGACTCCCCTGCAGGTGGGGAGCCGGGGGCTCAAACTGGGATCCTTCCGCCAGTCCTTGCGCTTTTTGCTATGTGCATTTAAGCCATAGCATTTGTGCTACCGCCCGACTCCCTGGTCTCACTTTCAATGACACCCAGGAGGGGATGCTTCTATACTCCATGAGATTACAGACACCATCACCTTCAACCTGGAGTCCTGCCACGGCCCCCTTGAAGATCTTCCTGATTCTCCCATTTCCCCCCTCCCCGGCCCAGTCTGAGAGTCCAGCAGCTAGAGAGAAAATTTTATTTATTTTTTTTAAATAAAGAACTTTCTAATATATTTATTTATTTATCAGACAGAGACAGAAATCTAGAGAGAAAGGGGATACAGAGAGGGGGAGAGAAGAGAGGAAAGAAAAGATAGACACCTGCATTACTGCTTCACCACTTACAAAGCTTCCTCCCTGCAGGCAGGGACTGGGGGCCTGAACCTGGGCCCTTATTATTGCTGGGGCTCGGTGCCTGCACCATGAATCCACTGCCCCTGGAGGCCATATTTTCCCCCACTGTTTGTTGCCCTTGTTGTTGTCGTTATTGTTATTGTTGCCACTGATGTTGTCATTGTTGGATAGGACAGAGAAAAGTGGAGAGAGGAAGGGAAGACAGAGAGGGGAGAGAAAGACAGACACCTGCAGATCAGCTTCACCGCTTATGAGGTGACCCCTCTGCAAGTGGGGAGCTGAGGGCTCGAACCGGGATCCTTACACCGGTCCTTGAGCTTCACGCCAAGTGCGCTCAACCCACTGTGCTACCACCCGACTCCTGGTAACATGAGTTTTCAATCAGGTGTGCCTGCTCCCAGTCCTGAGAGGCCCTGTTCAAGCACAACTCGGATCTCAGGCTTCTCGGTTCAAAATCCCAACGTGGCCCACCTATCACGGGAGGAAAACTAAGAGCCACTGACAGGATGCTTGTGAGTTCCAGGAGGTGGTGAAGGTGACCTCTCTGTCATCAGTCGGTAGCCCCATGGCTCCCACTCATCCTGCTCCAGCCACCCTGGACTCCTGGCCACTCCTTGGTGGCACTAGCAGGCTCCAGGCTCAGGCCCAAGCACAGACTGGTCTCTCTACCTAGTTCAGCCACTGCCACCCCACCCCCAGACCCACAGCGCTGACTCAGATGCAAAGAACCCCACTTTGACCACTCTGTTTAAAATTCTAATTCCTTTCTGTGCACCCACTGCCACCTCTACCCTGCTAAACTTTTCTT
This sequence comes from Erinaceus europaeus, assembly GCF_950295315.1. Lineage (NCBI taxonomy): Eukaryota > Metazoa > Chordata > Mammalia > Eulipotyphla > Erinaceidae > Erinaceus > Erinaceus europaeus. The sequence continues at coordinate 9,534,335 of NC_080173.1, forward strand.
TCTTCTTCTTTTTTTCCTTTTATTTTTAGAAAAATAATTCTCACACTCCTGTCACCAGAGGTCTATGTCCCCATCCCCACCTCCACAGATAACCACTATAGTTCTCCCAGTCTTAAATATAGGTTGACTTTCTTTTTTTTTTCACATTTGTATGTTCCATTGTCTGTATTCCGCATAGGAGTGAAACCATTCTGGAGATGTTCTTCACCTCCTTAACTTGCTTCACTAAAGTTGTCATCTCCAATTTCACTCACTTTATCCCAAAGGGCATAACATCATCTTTTTTATTGCTGAGGTTGATTTAATTAAGTTATTTAATGATAATAATTGATGTAATGATAATTAATTTAATGATAATGAGATTGGTTTAATGGTTATCTCCATTGAGCCTATGTCCCATAACTTTTTTTTTTTTTTGCCTCCAGGGTTATTGCTGGGGCTCAGTGCCTGCACCATGAATCCACAGCTCCTGGAGGCCATTTCTTTCCCCCTTTTGTTGCCCTTGTTGCTGTAGCCTTGATGTGGTCATTATTGTTATTGTCGACGTCGTTCGTTGTCGGATAGGACAGAAAGAAATGGAGAGAGGAGGGGAAGACAGACAGGGGGAGATAAAGATAGACACCTGCAGACCTGCTTCACCGCCTGTGAAGGGATTCCTCTGCAGGTGGAGAAGACAGGGGCTTGAACTGGGATCCTTGATGCCTGCCGGTCCTTGCGCTTTGCGCCACGTGCGCTTAACCTGCTGTGCTACCTACCGCCTTATCCCCGTCCCATAACTTTTTTATCCAGTCATCTGTCAAAGGGCATTTCGGTTGTTTCCAGGTTTTTGCTGTTGTGAATAAAGCTGCTCTGAACATGGGGGTGCATAGATCCCTTCGAATTTTTATTATATATTTTGAGTGTATGCCCTGGAGTGGAATTGCTGGAACATAAGGTATTTCCATTTGTATCTGTTTAAGGGTTCTCCATACTGTTCTTCACAATGGCTGCACCAGCAGTGCAGTGGAGCTCCTCTCTCTCCACATCCTCTCCAACACTTCTTTTGTCTTATTGATGGAGCCCATCCTCACAGGTGTGAGGTGGAATCTCAGTGTGGTTTTGATTTGCATTTCTCTGATGAGGAGTGAACTGGAGCATTTCTGCATGTCTGTGGGCCATGGGCATCTCTTCTTTAGAGAACCTTCCAGGCTAGCTTCGCGGGTGGGAGAGACGACCAGGGACTCATGGCTGAGTGGTACACAGTTCAGTCTTTATTCATGTGGAACGCAGTACAGTCTAAACTATCTCTAATCACAATCTTGTCCATATATATCCTGAGGTGGAACTGTCAGGTCCGAAGAGGATGTACGTAGGATAGGGGGTGGGGAGAAGGAAAAAATGTGCAAAACAGTGAGGATTAAACCAATGCCCTGGAGGCAGGGCGGTGCTTAGTTAACACTGGTCATGTAAATAGAATACAGTGTTAAGCAGGGGGGATTAAACCAATGAAACAGAAGGGGTCTTAGAAGCAGAATTTAGAAGCAGACCAACAAGCATTCCGTCTATTCACATTCTTCTGCCCACTTTTTTGATTGGCTGTTCTTTTTGTTGAGTTGTGTGTGTTCTTTATACACGTTTAATTTCAACCACTTGTCTGAAATGTGGTGTGAAAATATCTTCTCCAAGAGAGCGTACTCTGACTTTCCAGCAAAATGAGTCAGGAAACCAGCGAGCATATGGGGACATGGACGGGAGGGGAGATATGGTTCAGGGAAGCTTATCCCTGACGCTCAGATCTTCATCTAAGAACAATTTTTTGTTCTTGGGGGTGGGAAGAGAATTTCCATGGATACTTCTAGCAGTTCTGTTATCTTGTAAAGCTCTAAGTCCATGCAAGCCATCTTTACCCTTTTCCAGCTGGGTAAGAAAGGGCTCTTGGACATCAGGAAGATGATTATTATTGTGAATGAAAGGCCAGTGTAAGTCACTTCCCCTGCTGATGATAAATGAACATTCACAAAGTGAAAGTGGCTGTGGGGTGTTCAGACTGACCTTGACAGAGTCCGTGGTCTTTAAGATATGGAGAGTGAGTGTGACCACACCTAGCTGCCACCAGGGGAAATTCATTTTTGCCATTTTTGTATGTTGGGGTCCCACCTAAGACTTCCTCTCAGATCCACAGAGTAGAAAGCTTTTGAAAACCAATTCCATGAGTTTATTCACAACCCAAAGGAGTCAATTGGGAAATGAAAAACAGCTAGAGAGCAATTAGGGTGAAAGGCTTTGTGATTACATGATAGAAGCTCCTACAGTCAGGATAGAAATAAGAGGGGGAGGCTGGCGGCAGCACAATGGATTCAGTGCGCATGGCACGAAGCATAAGGGCTGGCGTAAGGATCCCGGTTAGAGCCCCCAGCTCCCTACCTGGGGATGGGGGGGGGGGTTGCTTCACAAGTAGTGAAGCAGGCCTGCAGGTATCTATCTTTCTCTCCTCTGTCTTCCCCTCCTTCCTCCACTTCTCTCTGTTCTATCCAACAACAATAGCAGCTATGACAACAGTAATAATAACAACTATAACAAGGGCAACAAAATGGGAAAAATAGCCTCCAGGAGCAGTGGATTCGTGGTGTAGGCACCAAGCCCCAGTGATAACCCTGGAGGAAAAAAAAAAAAAAAGCCGGGTGGTGGTGCACCTGGTTGAGCGCACATGTTACAGTGCACAAGGCCCCAGGTTCGGACCCCAGTTCTCACCTGCGGGGGGAAGCTTCACAAGTGGTGAAGCAGGGCTGCAGGTGTGTCTCTCTGTCTCTCACCCTCTCTATCCCTCCCTCTCCTCTCGATTTCTGACTGTCTCTATCCAATAAATAATTAAAAATTTTTTAAAAAGAAAGATATTAGAAAAAAAGAAGAGGAAAGTACCTCCCATCTGCAGAAAGTTCCAAGTTTAAACAGTAATTAGGCACAGAGTTTGAGACAGATTTTTTTAAAACATTAGACTCTAAATGACAGAGGAAAATGTCCATCCTTCACAAATAAGCCTCCCCAGAGTCTCCACTGAGCAAGCAAAATGATGCTCAAATGACCCATGAAGGAATAAACTAGGTTTGGTTAAGGCCTTCATTCAGACAGTACTAAACCCGGAGGTAACAGGACATCATTACAGGACCATAAAGAGAGCACATACTTAGGGCAACAGGTGAACCCTGCGAGGTCTACAAGGACTGAGTTAATGCAGCCCCAGGGGTGCACTCAGACCAATGTCATCACTCACACTGGAGTTTCCATGCAATGAGAGAGGGATCTGAATGCTGAGACCCTGGATGCCACAGCTAGATGAGAGCATAGGCCCTTAATTAACACTAATCACAGCTACTGTTTTCTCAAAACCTCTTATGGCTTAAGTGCTGATGGGAAAAGCTAAGGTTCAGAGAGCTCAAGCAACTTGTCAGGATAAACTAGCTAGTAAACAGCAGATAGAACCCAAGGTGTTTCTCCCCTCCCCCATGCCTTTTTTTTTTTTTAACCAGAGCTCTGTTCACCTCTGGCTAGCAGTGGTACAGGGGATTGAACCTGGGATGTTGGAACATCAAACATAAAAATCTTTTTGCATAACTATTATGCTGTCTCCCCTACCTAAAAGACCTGTTTGTTTATGAGAAAGAGAAGAGATAGAACATCACTGGGATGTTGGGAATTAAACTCAGGACCTCATGTTTGAGGGTCCAACACTCTACCCATTATGCCATCTCTTGGGCTCCAAGAAGTTTCTTACAGTCAGTCAATTTCTTCTCCTTTTTCTTGACAATGTCTTTATTCTTTTTGAAACATGTGTTTTCTAATTAAATGAAACTTTTCATGGGGAGAAAACACCATTTTTTTTTCTCAAAGGAAATCCAAAGACACAAAATAGATTACTCCAAGACGTTAAAAAGGAAAAGATCAGTAAGGCTATTTTAGAAATATGCTTTGCCACTAAAAACAAACAAACAAACAACAAACAGTAATCCAAATCACTGTTAACCTGTATGACATTCAAAATTCTTAAAAAAAAATAACATTCAGAAGAATCAGAGACATCCCAGTTTTATAAAGGTTTACTCCCCAGTGACCAGCAGTTCTGAATTTGTGCTCCAAATAACTTGATATCAAACATGTTAAGAACGGAACTCACAGGTAGAAAGAGGAGTGAAGGTATCTGAAGAAATGAGATTTTTTTTTTTTTTACTAGAGCACTGCTCAGCTCTGGCTGATGGTGATGGTGTATGTATGGGGGACTGAATCTGAGACCTTGGGGCCTCAGACAAGAGAGTCTGTTTTGCATAACCATTATGCTATCTCCCCTGTCCACAATGAGAACTCTCTCTCTCTCTCTCACTATATCTATATATCTTAAATTTTTTTAATCTTTATTTATTGGATAGAGACAGCTAGAAATCAAGAGGGAAGGGGGTGCTAGAGAAGGAGAGAGACAGAGAGACACCTGCAGCCCTACTTCACCACTTACAAAACTTTCCCCCTGCAGGTGGGGACCAGGGGCTTGAACCCAGGTCCTGTGCATTGTAATATGTGTGCTCAACCAGGTGTGCCACCACACAGCTTTTTAACACACAATGATCTATGGAGAACAAGCGACCCCAAATACAGAGCCAGGAAAGATGTGCACCCCCTCTCCTGTGTCCCTTGAGAGTCCCCCCGTCACAAGCATGTCACTGAGTGACCACATGGCTTTACCATCAGGCACATGGGGCTCAGCTCACCTGGAATATTGTGGATGGTGATGGCCAGGATGAGTAGCGAGATCCTCCGCCAGCTGCCGCCACCCGGTAGAGCAGAGGCCCCTTGAGAAGGCGCCGGGGCAGCCGGGCCCTCAGGAAGGACCGACGTCTTCTTCCTCTGATATGCCTCTCCGTTCTCGCTCTTGTCTGAGCAAAAAAAAGAGAGGGGCGGGAGAGAAAGCCAGTTGAAAACACGAATGCCAGTACCTGGGCAAGTGGCAGCCACAGCAGGAGCAAGCTCTCAAGGCGGGGAGAGGATCTAACTTCCCATCAGGTCTTGTATCCTTTGATCTTGCCCTTCAGTCCTTCATTTTCTCTCTATTGAGTAAACATTCACTGACTTGTCAAGGGAAAGATGACTCAGCATGGATTCTGAACCTAGAGGGGCATGAGACGTAAGAGCAGTTGCGGTGTGCAGTGTGAGAATGGGACAAGGAAGCACTCAGACAGACAGACAAAGAAGCAATCGTAGTCAAAGTCCTAAAAGGTAGTCTGACCTTCAAGAGACATGTACAGTACTCACCCCTTGGACTTTATGAGCTAGTTCACTTTACATTTATTATTATTATTATTACAAATTCTCCTTTTAAAAATCTCTACTGGGGGGTGTTTAGAGAGGTAACTCAGCAGTACAGGGCATGTTTTGAATGTATGAGACCCTACAGTCAATCCCTAGAATTGCATAAGAACAAGAGAGAGAAAAACAAACAGAAAACCATGGAGTGGTACTCTGGTCTCTTTCTCCCATACAAAATACCTTTGGGGGGGCCAGGCAGTAGCACACCAGAAGAAAGGCAGATAGTGTGAAGTGTAAAGACCCGTTCAAGCCCCCCAGTTCCCCATCTGCAGGGGGAAAGCTTTGCTAGAGGTGAAGCAGGTCTGCAGGAGTCTATGTTTCTCTCCTCTTCCTGTCTTCCTCTCCTCTCTTGATTTCTCTCTGTCCTATCCAACAACAGCAGCAGCAGCAAGCAACAACAATGGAGAAAAGATGGCCACCAGGAGCAGTGGATACATAGTACAGGCACTGAGCCCCAGCGATAACCCTGGAGGCAAAAAAAAAAAAAAAAAGAACCCTTTGGGTGGCGGGAGCATTGGATGGAAGTCATCCAACAGAATACACATTACCAAATGCAAGGACGTGCATGGGGAGGGTAGTTTCAGGAGCAATGGAGCAGAGCTTCAGGTGTGTCTCTCTCCCCTTCTCTTAATCTATTGCCCTCTGTCAAAAATAACAAGGAAAAAAAGAATGTCAGCTAAGAATGATGATGGAGCCCTGCAAGCACCAAGCTCCAGTGATAACCCTGGTAGCAAATAAATAAATAACTAAAAATTCCTTGGGGTATATACCTGAAGGAAGTTGTTTCTTAGGGTTAGACTTGTGGAAAAGGATTCCTAGGAAAAGAATGTCCTAACTGAATCTTAAACACAGTAACAGGAGTGGAAAGAAGACTCTCCTACATTCACAGCTACCTGTAAACACAACTCAGAGGTCATGACATGCACAGGGCATCAGACCATGTTTCTAGAAGCTCAATCATGAATAGAGTAAATATGCATCAGCTTAGTTTGGGCTATATTCCTAGGGGATTATTAGTGCTCCCTCCTAGGGATATATCCTAAGGACTCCCTACCACCCAACCAAAAAAGATATGTGTACATCTATGTTCATAGCAGCACAATTTGTAATAGCTAAAACCTGGAAGCAAACCAGGTGCCCAACGACAGATGAGTGGCTGAGAAAGCTGTGGTATATATACACAATGGAATACTATGCAGCTATCAAGAACAATGAACCCACCTTCTCTGACCCATCTTGGATGGAGCTAGAAGGGATTATGTTACGTGAGATAAGTCAGAAAAACACAGATGAGTATGTGGCAATACCACTCATCGATAGAAGTTGAGAAAGAAAAGCAGAAAGGGGAACTAAAAGCAGAATTTGACCGAGTTTGGAGTAGGGCACCAACGTAAAAATCTCTGGGTGGAGGGTGAGAGTTCAGTTTCACTGGGGGGAGGAGAGCAGACCTTTGGTGTTAATATACACTCCTATTAACTCACAGTCTCACAAATAACTATTTAATTAGGATGAGAGGGGGGAAATGGATTGAATGTCTCACACTTTTTGATGCATAGACCACAGCTCAGAGTTCATGTTCCTTCAGTCTAAGCACTTAATATTTCAAACTGGTAATCAGACTGAATTTTAACAGTGGGATCAAACTGTTAGTATATTTCTAATAATGACTTGTTCTTTGAAATATTAAGTCTCCTAAAAGCTTAGACCAGGGAAAACAGAAGCAACTGGTGGTGTTACTTTGTAAGATACAGCTATATGTAAATAGCATGAAAGGACATAAATTATGGTGAGGTCTTGTATAATACAGCAAATCCTAACATTGGGATTTTCAAAGTTAACCCAATTGCCAAATAATTTGGTTATAGCAATAACTATCTATTGCCTTCTTAAACCCTAAGACAGCAGGAACCTTCCCCTTTTTCTATAAAGCCCATATTTCTCCCAGGCCTGGAACCTCTAGGGTGAGACCACTTTCCTGCATGCTTCTCTCAAGTCATACCAACTGATACTGCATCTGCTGATCCCAACCTTATCACTGCAACCAGTACCACCTCATCATGCTTTACTTCAGACTGTGTCCAGAGACGTCAGGCATGGAACATCAACCCTTCAGCTTCATTACTCTGCCACTAGGTTCCAGATGCCACCAGGTACCATGAACCTGACTTCCCTGGGCAGATGACCCCATCATGTGTTCTGGAGTCTCACCTCCCCAGAGCCCTGCTCCACACTAGGGAAAGAGAGAGGCAGGCTGGGAGTATGGATCCACCTGCCAACGCCCATGTTCAGCAGGGAAGCAATTACAGAAGCCAGACCTTCCACCTTCTGCATCCCATAATGACCCTGGGTCCATACTCCCAGAGGGATAAAGAACAGGAAAGCTATCAGGGGAGGGAATGGGATATGGAGATCTGGGAGTGGGAATTGCATGGAAATGTACCCCTCTTATCCTATGGTCTTGTCAATATTTCCATTTTATAAATGAATAAAAGGAAACTGACCAGACATATGAGATTCCAAAGCCCATCACCACAAAAGATGAAGTTAAAGCCAGTTTAGGTATTAGCTAAGTAGAGACAGAAATGCATCTGGTCACAAAAGGTTCTAACTCTGGGTTTCCTGCCAATAAGACAGAGAACAGCAGAGCTGGGGGGGGGGGTACCTCTAGCAAATTCCAGAATCAGGCGTGTTTCACAGGAGGCAGAAAGACCTATTAACCAAGGCACGGAGTCATGCCTTGGTTGCAGCATCTTTAGTGGGGAAGGGGAGGCTGTGAATGGCTGGCGTATGCGTGAGAGTCAAATAAGCCACCATTTGGCAGCAGCCACTAATGAGTCAGCAAAGAGGAAAATTAGTCTAAATAAATCATTCCAGAAAGGACAGATCCATTCTGAGAAAAGACTCCTCATCCCTTCCCTGGTAATAGGCAAGTTAAACCCTCAGGGTGTAGGGTACCAAAGTAAAAACCATGGGTTGAGGGTTGAGGGTGGATGTTCTTTGATATGCTGACTCTCTTAAAAGCTGAGACTAGGGAGAACAGAAGCAAGCAGTGGCACAGCTATATACAAATGATGTCAAAGGACATAAATTATGGTGATGACGTACATGATACAGCAAATCCTAACCAAGAGATTTTTCAAAGTTAACCCAACTGCCACATAATGTGACTATAGTCTTCTTATTATCTTCTTAAACCCTAAGAAAGAAGGAACCTCCTACTTCCTCTATAGAACCTATATTTCCCCAGTTCTAGGACCTGTAGAGTGGGGCTCACTTTCCTGCATGCTTCTCTCAATTCATACCAAATGATATTCCAACCTAATCAATGCAATGAGTACTACCTCAGCATGCTTCACTTCAGACTGTGTCCAGAGACGTCAGGCATGGAATGTCAACCCTTCACCCTCATTACTTGGGTGAGACCTTTCCTTTTATGGTATTCTCAAATTACATTCCAGAAGGTTCACTACCTAACAAAATCCTAAAACCTAGATATAGACCAGGTCCCATAAGATAGAGCGTATGTTCACACGCGTCCATAAATTAGGGCAAAATAAATACCTGAAAGCAAAAATACACAATAGTCTGTAGTGAGTCAGTAAAAAGTTCATAATGAAATAGTCTCTACTTAGACTTAGATACCCTCCTCACCTACTTCCTAGTACAGTTCTCTCAGCTCACTCCAAAGCTAACCTCATCAAAGCAAGAAATGCAAAAGCTGAATAAGGGCAAGAGACTGGCATACTTTATTGATGACTCTTTAGTCACTATCAGTCCACCCCATCAGCTGGGGCCCTATTCAGGGAGATTCCCAAACAGACATAATGAGCCTAGACCTCGAATAAATCCCTCTCTCCATTGTTATTGATGATTCTATCAAGAACAACACAACACACCCCTTTGTGGGCCCCCATAGGACCTTGCCCTCAACTTGGATCAACAATGGTAGACAATGTTCCATCCTCCGAAGGGAGGCTGGACAATATACTTTATGCTACACCTGAGGAAGATGGGTCCTGATATTGGGGCAGCTTGGAATGTTCTTACTTATGACCACAGAATGTGAGCTCAGATCTACAGGGATGCAGAGGTCACATAGGCTCCTAAGCTGAATATGGGCCCTAGATCACAACAAATTGATGGGGTTTACAGTGAACGATATTTATACACCTTTCCTATATTTAGGAGCTACTCTCTTCCCTGATCCAGCTTTCTGGTCCTCTGCCAGCCATGACATCACCTCCCCAGACAATAATTAGGATCCACCTACATATCAGATTTCAGGCTCAGGCAAAAAAACAAACAAACAAACAAACAAACAAAAAAAAACTAGTATAGCCACAGGCCCTTTGGAATGTAACTAAAATATGCCTAATAGCTTTCTACAAAATGGAGGGTCCCCCCAACTCTTCATCTGCACTATTCCGGCCTTTAGGTCCATGACTGCTCAACAATTTGTTTGGCTTTGTATGTTAACTCTCTTTTCAGCCACCAGGTTCCAGATGCTAGCAGGATGCCTACCAGACTTCCCTGGACAGACAACCCTACCAATGTGTCCTGGAGCTCCCCAGAGCCCTTTCTCACTAGGGAAAGAGAGAGACAGGCTGGGAGTATGGATCGACCTGTCAACACCCATGTTCAGTGGGGAAGCAATTACAGAAGCCAGACCTTCCACCTTCTGCATCCCACAATGACCTTGGGTCCATATTCCCAGAGGGTTAAAGAATAGGGAAGCTATCAGGGGAGGGGATGGGATACAGAGTTCTGGTGGTGGGAATTGTGTGAAGTTGTACCCCTCTTATCCTATGGTTTAGTCAATGTCTCCTTTTTATAAATAAAAAATTAAATAAATTTTAAGAAAACCCTCAGGGCTTACCCAGAAAAACATCCACGTCTGGGAAATGGATGACCTGCCAACAGAGGCCATGGCCAACATCAAGAGCGGGGTGGAAGATTGGATGAGACTGACAAGAACCCTGGACAGAGGACAGGTCTACAGTCTGACGCACACGACACACAAGTCACGACACACAAGCCTTGCTGCCCAGGTAAACAAACACTTTCCTGAATCAGCATTTGACTTCCTCCTCCTGCCAAAGGTCTCAGAGCCTCTAGACCAGTGGCTCTAAGACTATCTCTCAGACATTTTGGATTAGCAACTGCTTTTGAAAAGTCTAATGGAAGCTAGTACTTTCTCTACAGCCAGAAAAAGAAGAAAAAAAAACAAACTACATAGGGCAGACTATATATATATATATATATATATATATATATATATATATATATATGAATGGGAGCTACTTCCTTCCCTAATCCAACTTTCTATCCCTTTTCTCCACTCTGAGACCATTCTTTCAGACAATATTCTCATCCAACCTTAGGCTATCTACTAAACTCAAGCAAAACTACTATCGTTGTACGCCCCCAGGAACACGCCTAAAATGGTTCTCCTAGCTTTCTTCTACCCTAAAATCCCTAATTTCATCTGCTTTGATCCTACTTTCTGGTTCCTGCTCATTAACCATCTTGTCTCAACTTAATGTTCCAGACACCAAGGCACAGATGCTACCATGACTCCAGCCCGACTTCTCTGGGCAGACAACCTCACCAATGTGTCCTGGACCCTCATATCTCCAGAGCTCTGGCCCACTAAGGAAAGACAGAAACAGTCTGGGGTCATGGATCAACCTGTCAATGCCCATGCTTAGCGGAGAAGCAATTACAGAAGCCAGAACTCCCACCTTCTGCTCCCGATAAACAACCTTGGTCAATACTCCCAGCGAGGGAGAAGTGATAGGATGAAGATAAGAGGACTGCATTCCAGCTCCATCAGCACCCAGAGAGAGAGAAGGGAAAGGAGAGGGACATATGGAGGTAGTTATGTTGTCATGAGTGGCTTAGAGGGGAAGAGAGGAATGAATCAGGAAAAGAAGGGGCAACATTGTATAAATGTGGACAGGTAGTTGTAGAGAAGATGGTTGGCCCATGTCTACAACTTTAGGGGAACTGCGGTGGATTGCAGTGGGGAGAGTGAAGATTCAGAACTCTGTGGTGGGAATGGTGTGGATTCAAACCTCTGTCGACAGATAATTCTGTAATATAAAAATATAAAAAATTTAAAAAAAAAGCATAGGGCAGTGGTAGATAGCATAATGGCTATGCAAAAAGACTCTCATGCCTGAGGCTCCAAAGTCCTAGGTTCAGTCCACCGCACCACCATAGACCAGGGCTGAGCAGTGCTCTGGTAAAAACAATAATAATACATAAATGGTTTTGAAATAATTTTTCAATTGGCAGAGGGTGGGCGGGTTCAAGAACCTCAGACTGGAGCCATTTAAGAAAATACCCCATGAATGATCATGGCCATAACCCATGGACCCAGTCCCACCAGGAACACAGACTGTGTGTCCTCTCTGGGATGATGTCACCGGCCACACTGTACAGGCTGAGTGATGTGACCTTGGGTCTCTGACGACTTAGCAGTACCCTCGGGAGTTCTGAATATGACCCCAGGATATCACTGGGTCATACATCAGCACAAACAGGAAAGCCCTCATCTGCTGGGTACAGATCACGTCAACTTCCTTCCATTTCCATGTGAGGAGGTTGAGACAAACAGCTGCTGACAACAGACACTACATCTAACAGAGACACCAGCAGCATCAAGAAGTCACTCCAGAGCAGGGGAGAGAGGGATCCCCTTCCTTCTCATTTCCCTTCCCGTCTTCTCAGAGCATCAGCATGATTTGGAGAAAGAACCTCAGTCATGAGCATGAATGTGCCAAAGCTCGCTAAGAATTCGTTCTGTTTCTCTAACCATTCATGGAATTAGAATGACTTCCTGTAGAGCATAAATGCATTTGAACTTGAAACCCTCACTGGCTAGCATCAGCCCCAATGGAGGGTAGGGCAGCCAAGGCACATGGGAGCATTTTTTTCCCTTAAGGGTCACATGAAAATTCAAGAGCAGGCCAAGGTGGTTAAAGACCATTTCACAGAAAGAAAAAAGGCCCCCAATATCCCTAACACAGTGACGGTCATATATCCCAACCACTTGTATAGTTGTTTGTTTGTTTGTTTTGGATAGAGACAGAGAGAAACCTAGAAGGAAGGAAGAGATAGAGAGGGAGAGAGACAGAGAGACACCTGCAGCCCTGCTTCAAGCACTTGTAAAGATCCCCAGCTGCAGATGGGACTGGGGGCTTGAAATCAGTTCCTTACACATTACAATGTACACTGAATCAGGTGCGCCACAAACCAGCCCAAGTGTGCTGATGATCTTGTTTTGTTCTATAAATGTATTTATTTATTATTGGATAGGAATAGAGAGGGGGAGAGAGGGGGAGGGAGGGAGGGGAAGAGAGAGAGAGGAGAGAGATAGATAGATAGATAGAGAGAGAGAGAGAGAGAGAGAGAGAGTGTGTCCTGTAGCCCTGCTTCACCACTTGTGAAGCGTTCCCTTTGCAGGTGGGACCAGGGGCTTGAACCTGGGTCCTCGCACACCATAATGTGAGTGCTTAAGCAGGTGCGTCACTGCCTGATGTCTTTGACAAATTTGCAGTCGGTGCATAATGGAACCGATAATGGATCACACTGAGAGAGCCAGACTGACTCAGGGGCTTACTCTCGCTGCCGCTGTGTCCTGGCTGTAAAAGGGGCTTAGTCATCATTTCTCTGTGGTGAGGTTATCAGGACTGAAACACATGTGAATCAGGCGGCCCTGTGCTTGGCACATGGAAAGCATAGTTAATGTCACCTATTCACTATCAACTTTCTTCCTTTCTTTCTTTCTTTCTTTCTTTCTTTCTTTCTTTCTTTCTTTCTTTCTTTCTTTCTTTCTTTCTTTCACATGACATGTTTATGGCACAGAAGGGCGATCTATTTAACTTAAAACAACAGAAACATTTCCCTAAATGTCTAGCTTTCCTGACTCTCGTTGTTAGTTCTGAGCTTGCAGGTTATGGAACTATTTATTTCTTTGTCTTCTTTTGTATCTATCAGAATAGTTCAGCTTTCTTTCCCAGGGGCTAAGATGTGCAGCTCCTCTGCCTTGCCACACGGGGGCACACTCCATCTGCTCCCGCCCACACTAAATGTATCCACCAGGAGAACATGCTTGACTTCCGTCACGCACTCTTTGTTTTATGGCTTGATGATATTTATGTATATACTGGAATGTGTAAATGGGACTGACCTATTCCAGAGAACAGAGGAAAAGTTCTGTTGCAGAAGGGGAAGATCTGTGCACATATCCTTAAGTCTGCCATGGTTTATTTCTAACTAGCTGCTGGCCAGCAATGGATTTCTGAAAGTTAGGTGGAATGATAGCACACATGAATTTTTCAAATAAAGCACAGCCATCTCTGAAAATAACACAGAAGAAAAAAAAATCTCTCCTTCGTTTACCCATCCTCTTCATCTGCCTTCTACTGCTACTCCTTTTATGGGACTTGGGGTTCCGTGGAGAGACTTGCATTGAAATAAAAAGAAAGTACTCTGGGGCTGGATGGTAGCGCAGCGGGCTAAGCATACATGGCACAAAGCGCAAAGACTGGCGGAAGGACCCTGGTTCAAGCCCCTGGCTCCCCACCTGCAGGGAGGTCGCTTCACAAGCTGTGAAGCAGGTCTGCAGGTGTCTATTTTTCTCTCCCCCTCTCGATCTTCCCCTCCTCTCTCGATTTCTCTCTGTCCTATCCAACAACAATAGCTACAACACCAATAACAGTAACGACAACAACAAGGGCAACAAATGGGAAAAGAGACCCCCCCAGGAGCAGTGGATTCGTAGTGCAGGCACCAAGCCCCAGCGATAACCCTGGAGGCAAAAAAATAAAGCACTCAACTCTTGCTTTTTAATCTTCCTGAGGATCAAGTTTTGGTGGTGTGAGGAAGAAGGAAGATCTTCAAGGGGATGATCTGAACTCTTCAACTATTTCTACTTTCAGTGCTGTCATAGGAACCCATGTGCACTGAAAGACGATGAAACCCAGAAATGGGGAGGAGGCGAGAATGTGACACAGTGCTGCCTGTCACTCTATTTATTTATTTGACTGGAGACAGAGAACAATTGAGAGGGGAAGGGCAAGAGACCTGCAGAATTGCTTCGCCATTCATGAAGCTTTCCCCCTGCAGGTGGGGACTCAGGGCTTGAACTCTGGTCCTTGCGCACTGTAACTGGTACGCTCAACCGGGTGCACCAAGCCTATCATTTGGTAGGAGAGAACGGGAGGAAGAAAGAGAAATGATATTCCTGGTGTCTTCTCTAGAACTTTCTCAGAGACACTTAGGCTTCTCAGACTCCTCAAGCCTTCCCCAGGTATGTCCGTACACCCCTTGAAGGACCCCTTTGCACTACCCACATATTCACCGCAAATGTCAGGCCTTGGCATAGTAACGAACACAGAACATCTGTTTACATCTCACCAATTTAATGCACTGATTAAGTCAAGGCAGAGCTGGGGGGCTGGGGGGGTGGTGCACCTGTTCAACGTACATGTTACAGTGCACAAGAACCTGAGTTCGAGACCCCAGTCCCCACCTGCAGGGGGAAGCTTCATCAGCGGTGAAGCAGTGTTGCATGTGTCTGTCTCTCTGTCTCTCCCTCTCTATCACCCCTTTCCCTCTTGACTTATCGCTATCTCTATCCAATAGTAATAATAATAATAATAATAATAATAAGACAGAGCTGGTTGGTTGTTTGATTCACTGACCAATAGAAATCCCTAGTCACTGATGAATGAAAGGCCATTATTCAAGAACATGGTTTTGTTATACATCCTCTTACTTAAACTCACAGACCAGTAACCTCAGGTGGGATTCTCTGTACTCCTCGTAATGACCTTGTCACTGACTATAAAGATACAGATGCATATTCAAGCAGGCTTGGAGAAAGTAAAAGGACACAGAATGAAATGTCAATCACACATTGACCCGTCACCTTAAAGGACCAGTTTAGTTGATGTTCTTGTACCCTAATTCAAAGCATGGTTTCATATAACAGTAAACTGTTTTTCTGTTCCCACTGAACATAACACAGATATTTCCACTATGTGCTGAAAAAATGCTTATAAGCATCTCATACCACTGGGAGCATAGGTTATCGCCATATTTCATTTCTATAAACACCACTGGAAAGCCTTTCACCTATATAAACAGTCAGAAGTAGGCAGGGGGTTTCCAGAGGTTGACTGTTGAGCAAAGGAACTTTGATCCGTCTGTCTAATTAATTTCCAGAAAGGCCATGCCATTTACGCTCCTGTGAGCAAAGACTGCAAATTCTCATGATGCCAATTCTTAGTCGGCCCACATATTTCTCCTTTAAAAATAAATGTATTCATTTATGGGTGGGGGGAATGACATTTTCCCTTAATTTGTACTTCTTTGACTGCAAGTCAAGCTGAACATTTTTCATAGCTTCAGGCATTTTTCTCCCTCTTTTTTGGTGAAAGGCCTACTGCCTCCCAAAGGAGGCCTCTTCAAGTAATGACAATATGATTAGCTAATTCCTTACAGACATGGGTAATTTTCCTGGGATCCACTTATGTTTGTCAATGACTAATGAGACTGAGTCAGGAGCAGCAGGTATATTATTACTCATCAGACAGATGTTTCCACCTGACCAGCTTGGAGTTTCAGCTTTGGGTTTGTTGTTGTTTTGTTTGTCTAATGGAAGAGAAAAGGCAGGGTGTAGTGTCTTTTAAGGGAATATCTGTGTCCCTTATGACATTATCTGGTATGATGGCAAAAGCTACTCTTCTCTCAATATGTTGAAATACCACTCTTCTCAAAAGCAGAGGCTGTCAAGAGCTTCTCTGTCTCTTTCTCGACGATTCTGGAATTCTTATAAGCAAAATGATATTGTTTCCAATAACACAATAGGAGGGGGAGTCTACTTTGAACCAGATCCTGGCCAGAGTTGGGAGACTGAGCAATTAAAAAATAGATAATGGGATTGATTGTCCTTGGATTTCAGACAGAGCACAGCTTTTAAAGTACAAGCACATCTCTAATATTGAGTGTGGGAGATACACTAAAAATTATTTCTTGTTTGTGTGAAAATTACACTGGCCTGGGTAAGCTGCCTTTCTTTTTTAAAAGATATTTTATTTATTTTTCTCTGACAAGACAGAGAGGGGGCAAGGGGAGACAGAGAGAGAGAGAGAAAGGAGTGTGGTGGCGGTGGTGGGGAGTGGGGACACTCTTCGTTAAGCACACATATCGCCATGAGCATGGACCTGGGTTTGAGCCCCCAACCCCCTACCTGCAGGGGAACGCTTCATGAGCGCTGAAGCAAGTTTTCAAGTGTCTATCTTTCTTTCTCCCTCTCAACCCCCTTCCCCTTTCAATTTCTTTCCGTCTCTATCTAATAATAGTTAAGGAGAGAGAGAGAGAGAGAGAGACTGCAGTTCTTCTTCACCACTACCCTGCAGGTGGGAACTGGGGGACTTGAACCCTGGTCCTTGTACCTGGTAACACAGACACTCAATCAGATTCACCACTGCCCAGCCCCTAGTAAACTACCTTGCATCTACCTACTTGTACCCAACTGAGGATTCAGGTTCTAGGCCGGGGAGAATCTGGGCAAACTGATTGCACTTTACTCCCCAAAATGGACACACACTCGATGTAAAAACCTCTGGAAAACATGCGAACTGGATTCTGCGTCACCCAGGGCCAGGAAAAGAATTTGTTGGGGGTCCAAGCAAACTTTATGGAAACGTAGCTGAAGTATTTCTCAAGCTTAGTTACGTGCCTTCAGGCAATAAAGGCAGCTGGAGTTTAAGAAACAGGTGGCTGAACAGCCCTGGAGACGGCAACAATGATTTCTGTTTATCGTTCTCGTGATCACAGGACTACGAGACCAGGGTCAGATGCTGCCTGTGGGAGAAGGTCTTTCAGCTGGTACAGACGTTTCCAGGCGCGGAAACTAGCCTCTGACTTATCTCCAGTGCTTACGAATAAGCAATTGCTTAGTGACAACACAAGTAGACCTGCCTAATGGGTAGAAAATTAAATGTGCAGCAGAAAAAGAGCTGGGTTCACAGTGAACTCAAGATTTCTCACCCGTTCTGCGAGCAAACCAGTACCACCCACAAAGACACTGTTCCGCTCTAAGTAGCGAAGTGAAGTCAGAATCCCCACACTTAGCTGAGGGAGCTGAAATTTCCAGTAAGATTCAAAGCTCTCCACCTACTGGGTCAGTGCTCAGGCTTTACAGAGACAAACCACCAATTACTTATCAGCACGAACTCATCCCAGATCTAAAAATAAGCTCCAAGTGAACTCCAGAGTGCTCCCCACCCCCACGCACGATGTTCCCTACAGATGTCCTGGTGGGGAGAAACCCTGCCTGCTTTTTAGGTGATCTACCAACAGAAGACCTTGCTTTCAAAAGAGTCTCCCACCCCAGACAATAACTCAGATCTACTGGCATATCAGATTTCTGGATCAGGCAAGACAAAAACAAACAACAGCAACAACAACAACAAAAAACTAGTATAGCCACAGGCCCTTTGGAATATAACTAAAATATGCTTACTAGCTATCTACAAAATGGAGACTCCCTAACTCTTCATCTGCACTATTCCAGCCTTTAGGTCCATGTTTGGTCAATAATTTGTTTGGCTTTGTATGTTAACTCTCTTTTCAGCCACCAGGTTCCAGATGCTAGCAGGATGCCTACCAGACTTCCCTGGACAGACGACCCCACCAATGTGTTCTGGAACTTTGCTTCCCCAGAGCCCCACCCCACTAGGGAAAGAGAGAGGCAGGCTGAGAGTATGGATTAACCTGTCAACACCCATGTTCAGAGGGGAAGCAATTCCAGAAGCCAGACCTTCCACCTTCTGCATCCCACAGTGACCTAGGGTCCATACTCCCAAAGGGTTAAAGAATAGGAAAGCTATCAGGGGAGGGGAGGGGATACAGAGTTCTGGTGGTGGGAATTGTGTGAAGTTGTACCCCTCTTATCCTA
The DNA here is from genome assembly GCF_950295315.1 of Erinaceus europaeus. Taxonomy (NCBI): domain Eukaryota; kingdom Metazoa; phylum Chordata; class Mammalia; order Eulipotyphla; family Erinaceidae; genus Erinaceus; species Erinaceus europaeus. The sequence goes on from NC_080173.1 coordinate 9,552,639, forward strand.
TGGTTTTGTCAATGTTTCCTTTTTATAAATAAAAAAATGAAAAAATGAAAAAAAAGCCTCCCATACTCATTAGAGAAAGAGTGTCCCGGATAACACTAGTGCATGTAAGAACTTTGCAAAGGTCTGTAGGCCTCCCCAAGAGAGATGGTAGCTCTTTGCATGCCTAACATGCTTGTCAAGTACCAGTTCTTGCAGGAAGCATTCAAGAGAATGGGACGTGTTTCAGGGCTCACATCCAACAGCTAATAACTTGATGGCCATTTAGCCCACTCTCCCCTTAGACACAATGCCTTACCGCCATTTTGTCCGATTCTAGACCACTTTACCGTCAACTGTGATGTTTAGAATATTTATCTCGGGATCAATGCCCGGCCTCCTCAAACACCAACCCCTAGACCTCATATTGAATCAGACCCTGTGGGAGAGGGGTCCAGGTATCTGCACTGTACACTCTACTATCCCCCACTTCCACACCCTGTCAGCACAGAGTCATTCTGATACAGGCAAAATTTTTGAAAAGTAATGTTTTGAGGTGGCCAGGCAGTGGCACACCCAGAGAAGCATTTAACATCTGACAGTGTGCAAGGCTCTGGGCTCAAGCTCCCAATCCTACCTCCTGCAGAAGAGAAGCTTCATCAGTGAAGCAGTGCTTCAAGTCTTTCTCCCTATTTCTCCCTCCCCTCTCAATTTTTCTGTCTCTCTCCAAACTAAATAAAATATTTTTTTAAAAGGAAGAAAGGAAATGTTTTCGACTGCCCAGACATCACTTAACCCAGGTACTTCTCTGTCCTTTACATCTACTTCAATCCAAATAACATGCTGGCCATGAAGGTGTGTCAGGTAGCAGGTACCTGACCTTTAGTTATTTCTGGACACACAAGGATACAGGACTCTTTCAGACACACAGTGGAAAAAGAAAAAGGATTTGAGATGACAAAGGAGAAAAAAAATCAATCGTATTGTCTTGATAGGAACCATCATTTCTTTAACCCAGAAAAAAAGTCTTCTTTAGTTTGTTTTATAGATGATATGGGTCATCATAAAAAAAAAATAATAATAACCACTGGTAGAAGAATGGACAAGAGAAACACATTTCCCCAAACCTAGGCATTCTCTCCCCTCTCCCCCTAAGTCTACAGAGGGTCTGTGGTGAGCCTGTACAAGTCTAAGCCAAGGCTCCTACCTTCCCACCACTACCCTCATATAAGGAAATCGTTCCCTGGGAGTCAAAGCACAAGCGCACCAGTGACAAGTGTTAGCTGCTGCAATCCAGGGATGGCGCACCTCACCAGGATTAGCAGGGGAAGCCCAGGTCTGCTGCGAGCTACAGCTGGAAAACAGAAATCAATCCTCTGTCAAAGGCACATCACAGAAAGGAAAAAGCTGCACTAAAAAGGTGTGAGACCACATTTCCATAACCATCTCGGTTTATAGATTTTTTTTTTAATTTTCGCTTTTTGAAATGTAAACAATGGAGGCTGAAACACAAAATAAAGGGAGATAATAGCAACAAAAAAAAAGAAGAAGAAGAAGAAGAAGAAGAAGAAGAAGAAGAAAGGAAGGAAGGAAGGAAGGAAGCAAAGTCACCAAGCAGTTGCCTGAGGATGCAGGGTTTGCTTTCTGTCTTTGTTCCAAGGAAACCCTACATTCAAGTGTTTATGGGGCATGGTCCTTGGTGGGGGCAAAGCAAACAAACTCATTGTGAAGGAGCCCATGGAACCAGCCCCCCCCCAACCTGAGTCTACCAGAGAACCTAGAGTGAATAAACAGAGATCAGGACTCCCTGCTCAGGTGACAAGATGCCTCCTCCAGGGTGGCCCAGGGGGGGCTCCAGAGGGCTCCCTAGAGCCCTCACTGAGTGTCTCTGGCTTAGCCTGCTTTGGCACTAAATGCTGTCCACTCTTCTGGAAACACTGTCCACTCTGCTAGCAGGTCCCCCTTCATGGGCTAAGGTAAGGGCGGTAAGGGCATCTGTAGCCGCAAGAGACCTGAGAAAGACCATTTTCTTTTCTTTTCTTTCCCTCCAGGGTTATTGATGGGGCTCAGGGCCAGCACTATGAATCCACTACTCCTGGAAGCCTTTTTTTTTTTTTCTTTCCATTTTATTGGATAGGACAGAGAGAAATTGAGAGAGAAGGGGGAGACAGAGAGGGAGAGAGAAGGATAGGTACCTGCAGACATGCTTTGATGCTTGTGAAATGTCCCCCCCCCCCCCCCCCCCCGGTGGGGAGCCAGCTGGGCTCTAGAACCCAGATCCTGAACTTAGTACTATGTGCACTTAACTGGGTGAGTTACCATCCAGTCAAGGGAGACTATTTTCCATCCCGAAAGGCAGACTCTGTCTTCTACCAAGAGTCTCCAGGTGGGGGAAGGCTAAATCCCAGATCTCATCCAGGGATTCTGGAACTAAGCTGCTGGGAGCAGGATGTGGGAGGAAGCGAAGGAAGATCGGAGTAGGGAACAGCTGGCGCGAGGAAGCTTTAATTATGTCCTTAGCTGTCCTGTCTTCAATAGATTCGCCTATATTAAATCTGGGTCAGACTATCTTCTCATTTTAGAAAGTTACAATTAAATGGATGGAACCCATGGCACTGGATTCTCAGGCCAATTCTATGTTTTTGCACATAACCTTGGGAGAGTCCTGATGTCTAAGAGTCTTGGCTTCCTCCAAACTTATTTGGGGGGGGGGGGGGGAGCAGAAAGAGTCCTTCTTGGATGATTTTTTCAGACAGAAAGAGAAAATGGAAGAGGAGTAGAAGGAGGAGGAGGAGAATCAGAAGAGGAGGAGGAGGAAGAAAAGGAAGGAGGAGGAAGAGGAGGAGAAGGCATCACAGCACCGAAGCAGGCACACTATCCAGGTAAGGCCTCCGACTTAAATAAGCTGAACCAGGCAGACGCCGTGGCCCCTCCAACACAGCCCTCCTGTGCTTCCACAGTCTCTTTAATGTACCTGACCTAAAGAAGCACTCGTGTTGGGCGTCGGGCTGTAGCGCAGCGGGTTAAGCACACGTGGTGCAAAGCGCAGGGACCAGCGTGAGGATCCTGGTTCGAGCCCCCGGCTCCCCACCTGCAGGGGAGTCGCTTCCCAGGCGGTGAAGCAGGTCTGCAGGTGTCTGTCTTTCTCTCCCCCTCGCTCCATGTCTCTCTGTCCTATCCAACAACAAGGACATCAATAACTACAACAATAATAACTACAACAACAATAAAAAAAAAAAAAAAGGCAACAAAAGGGAAAATAAATAAATAAAAAATTAAGAAAAAATCACTCGTGCTAAGAAACTGAGCAACTATCTCAAGGGCTGGTGTTTATGCAACTCCATTGTAGTCCAAGACATTTTCTTCTTCTTTTTCTTTTTTACTTTATTTAATAGAACTGACAGAAATTGAGAGAGAGAGAGAGAGAGAGAGAGAGAGAGAGAGAGACCAGCTGCCCTGCTTCAGCACTTGTGAAGCTTTACCCCTGCAGGTGGGGACCACGGCTTGAACCTGGGTCCTTGTGCCCTGTAATATGTGCACTTAACCAGGTGCGCCAACCGCCCGGCTCCACTCAAGACATTTCCTGAGAAGAGTCTCAGGGACAGTGCAGGCGAACCATTCATAAAATAAAGAACCTTCACTACGGAAGAAACAATTTTTTTCTCTCAAGTAGAAAGCATCATTTCCCCCCTTAAAAGCCTGTGAAGTAGGGGCTGAACAATGGTGCGTCTGGACTGTTCAGCACACACATTACTGTGCACAAGGACGTTGGTTCAAGCCCCTGGTCCCCACTTGCAGGGGAGATGCCTCACGTGCAGTGAAGCAGCACTGCAGGTGTTTCTTTTTCTTTCCCCCTCTCTCTATCTCCCCTTCCCCTCCGCACCGTCCAATAAAAGAAATAGTTTTTTAAAAGATTTATTTATAAAAAATGTGTGCATCAGCCAAGTAAGTAGTTCAGTGGTTGGAGTGCAGGGCTTGCATATCTGAGGTCCCAGGTTAAGTCCTGGCACCACATAGAAAAGAGAAAAGTCCTCTCTCTCTTCCTCTCTCTCTCTCCATAAATTAATCTTTAAAATGCACTAAATATTTTCTTGTAGTTTTTTCTACCTCCAGGGTTCTGGCTGGGGCTCGGTGTCAGCATTACAAATCCTTTACTGCTGCTAGTAGCCATTTCCCCCACTTTATTGGACAGGACAGAGAGAAACTAAGAGAGGAGAAGGAGATAGAAAGGAAGAGAGAGTGTAGTCTGGGAGATGGCTCAGTGGATAAAGCACTGAACTCTCAAGCATGAGGTCCTGAGTTCAAGCCCCAGCAGCACATGTACCAGGGTGATATCTGGTTCTTTCCCTCTCCTCCTATCTTTCTCAATAAACAAAAATCTTAAAAAAAAAAAAAAAAGAAAGAAAGAAAGAAAGAAAGAAAGAAAGAAAGAAAGGGAGAGAGACAGACATATAGCTGCAGACCTGCTTCACCGCTTGTGAAGCTTCCCCACTGCAAGTGGAAAGCTGGGGCTTGAACCTGGATCCTTGCGAGGGTCCTTGCACTTCATACTACGTGTGCTTAACCAGGTGCACCACTGCCAGGTGCCCTAAATATTTCCCAATAACAGAAAGATCCCATACACTGTAGGAAAAACCAGCAAATATTTACCAACTAGAAGCAATCATCTTAAAAAATAATAATAAATAAACCTACAATCTTTTTCGTACTTAATGATATGTGTATCAATCTACACATATGCATATTTCTTCAACAGAATCACGGCATTTTGAAACATGACTTTATACAGAAAATGACACTCGGTTATATTCCACGCCCATGTAGCAATGGCTCTTAATTGAATTTCCTTTAGCAACTAGAGGTCAAGAGAGGCACAATGGAGAGACTCCAGTAGAGAGGACTGAGAATACTAAGAATCCTGTTAGGAGAACAGACACGCTGATTGCCCTAATCACTTCCGGCTCAGGCACACCAGTTACCTTCCTGGTCCCCCAGAGAGCTTTGGTGTTTGGAATCAGGAAAACTGGCTGGACAGGAATTATAAATCACCACTTAAAAAACAGGCCAAATGTTGAAAGTCAAAGGGCCAGTGTTTCACGCTGTGAGGCTTCTGTGATCTGATGTTTATTTCTTCCGAGTGGTTTCTGAGCCCTTCCTTGTTCGGGTTCAGTTAGATCTAAGTGGCATTGTGGAAAGACTGTGTCTTGGGGTGGTTCAGGGTGTGGGGAGGAAGGGTTATCATTTAGGCAACCTGATTGCCTGCAACACTGAATAGTGTCCCAGGGTGTCACGGAGAGGGAGTCTGAGGTGACAGGTGGTGGTGCAACCCGTTGAGCTCTTTTGTTACAGCGCTTAAGGACCTGAGTTCAAGCCCCTGGCTCCCCACTTGTAGGGGGGAAGCTTTACAAGTGGTGAAGCAGTGTTGCAGGTGTCTCTCTGTCTCTCCATCTCTGTCCTCTCTTCTTGATTTCTCTGTCTCTATCTAATAAATAAATAATTTTTAAAAAATGTACTGACATCAAGTCTGCAGAACCAGCCTCTCTCATATCAGTAAGCAGGAGGAAAGAGCTCGAGTCCCTTCTAAGTCTTTCTTGTTCCCAGCTCTCTAAAGAGCCTTGCGCCATGCCTGATTCACAGGAGGCACTTAAATGTTTGTAGAAAAAAAAAATAATGAGTTGATGGGTGTTTGTTCCACACACACACACACACACACACACAAATACTGTCTTGGTTGGGTGTATGGATCGACCTATCAATGCCCATGTTCAGTGGGGAAGCAATTACAGAAGCCAGACCTTCCACCTTCTGCATCCCACAATGACCTTGGGTTCATTCTCCCAGAGGGATAAAGAATAGGAAAGCTATCAGGGGAGGGGATGGGATATGGAGTTCTGGTGGTGGGAATTGTGCAAAGTTATACCCCTCTTATCCTACGGTTTTGTCAATGTTTCCTTTTTATAAATAAAATTTTTTTTAAAAAACTGTCTCTACACATCAACACAGAAATCTTTCTACACATACCCAGGATGTCTGTCTGCATCCTCTTATGTTTCTATTTTTAATTAATTAATTTATTAATTAATTTATTTATTTTCCCTTTTGTCGCCCTTATTGTTTTTCATTGTTATTAATGTCGTCGTTGTTAGATATGACAGACAGAAATGGAGAGAGGAGGAGAAGACAGAGAGGGGGAGAGAAAGACAGACATCTGCAGACCTGCTTCACCGCTTGTGAAGTGACTCCCCTGCAGGTGGGAAGCCGGGGGCTCGAACCGGGATCCTTATGCTGGCCCTTGCGCTTTGTGCCACATGCACTTAATACACTGTGGTACCGCCTGACCCCCTATTTTTAAATTTTATTGAATAGAGACAGAAATTGAGAGGGAAGGGGAGATAGAGAGGGAGAGACACCTGCAGCCCTGCTTCACTGCTCGTGAAGCTTTCCCCCTGCAGGTGGGGACCGGGGGCTCGAACCTGGGTCCTTGTGCATTGTAAGGTGTGTGCTGAGTCAGGTGTGCCACCACCCAGCCTCCCTTCTCTTTCAAAACGCAGTCCCTGGGAATGAACTTGGGGCTTCTTGTGTGTGTGAAAGCTTCCCCAGCATGATTATCTACTGTTTTAAGAGAGAGAGAGAAAGAGAGAGAGAGAGAAAGAGAGAGAGAAAGGAGAGGCGGAGAGGGAAAGATAGACACCACAGCATTGCTCACCATTCATGGAGTTTCTCCAGTATCAGCCATGCTGCTTGGGGTGTCAGGGATCCAACCTTAACCAAGGTGAGGGGCTTCCAGATGCTCATTAGATTCAAGAGAATGACATAAACAACTAGGAGAGGGACTCAGAGAAGTCAGTAGGAGGACAGAACTGGGGACAGAACAGGTGGACAGCAGCTGGACTTAGAGACATTCCAGCACAGGAAGCAGCGAAGGAGCTCAGGGCACACCCTTCCCCCAAGAGCAGCAGAAAATGTCCCTTTCCTCCGAGAGAAGACGGAAACTATATTCTTCCAGAGAGAAGGTGCAGTAAGTAGAAGCCTTTTGAGTGGAAAAAGATCCCCTTCAGCCAGCATAACCTCCAGAGACAGAAAAAGAAGCCATGTCCGGGCTTAGTCACAGTCAGCAGGGGCTATGAACTAGGGAACCATTAGCACAGGGTTGAGATGCAGACGCCCTGCGCAATGCATCGGAAAGTTAGTTTTCCTCATGAGCTCAGTGTTTCTCCAGCAACATCGTGGTGCCCTTAATCTGTTCAGGAAACATTTCAGACAGAAGGCACAGGTGGATTTTTAAGAACAGGGATCCCAACTGACCAAGGAAAACCCACTCTGCCAGCCCAGCTACTCTGCAAAGAAGGAAAGCATTCACCCCTTTTTATTATGGGCACAGTTCTGCCAAAGTCTGACGTGCAGGAGGCCCTGGACGGTGACAGGAGACATCTCGCAGGCACTAGCCCAGTGGCAGCAGCATGGTGGATCCTGCACTGTTGGCTAGTTTTACCCTCTGGCCTCACAAGCATTTCTCCTCATTCCAGATCAGCAGCTGAGATTGGATGTGGGAGCTACTGGTTTCTCTTGCCCAGAACTGATGGGTGAAGAAAGCTACAGGTGACAGAAGGACTAGAAGCTTTCATACATTCCATCTCTGTGTGTGTGTGTGTGTGTGTGTGTGTGTGTGTGTGTGTGTGTGTGTGTGAGAGAGAGAGAGAGAGAGAGAGAGGAAGAAAGGAGGGGAGGAGAGGGGGAGGGGAGGAGGAGAAGGAGAGGGAGAGAGGGAGGAGAGGGAAGGAGGAGAGAAAGAGGGAGAGGAGGAGAAGGGGAGAGGGGGAGAGGGGGAGAGGGAAGGGAAGAGGGTTCAGCAGGAAGCAGAAATGTCTTGCAGAAAATCAAGTCCTTGGATAAAGATTCTCCAAGTGAAATTCAGACTCCTGCTGACCATTAGTGCTAAAAAAGGCCTGGGGCTGGAGGATGCCACATGGCCCTGTGGCTTCTACTCCACATATAAAGGTAAGAGGGAGAGGGAGAGATGGATGGATGGATGGATGGATGGATGGATGGATGGATGGATGGATGGATGAAGAAAATAATAGGTAGATAGATAATACATGCCCATTTTGTGGAGCTTGAGCAAAGTGCAAATTCTTTTTTATTAAATTTTTTATTGACACCAGGGTTATTTCTGGGGATCAAATCCAGCACTATCAATCCCCAGTGACCATTTTTTCCTTTTTTAAATTTTTGCATCCAGGATTATCACGGGGACCATTTTTCCTCTCCTCCCCCACCCCCCATTTTATTTGATAAGACAGAGAAATTGAGAGGGGAGAGGGGATACAGAGGAAGAGAGGGGCCAGGCAATGGCGTGCCTGGTTGAGCGCACACAGTACAGTGCACAAGGACCCAGGTTCTAGCCCCTGGGCCCACCTGCAGGGGGAAAGCTTCACGAGTGGTGAAGCAGGGCTACAGGTGTCTCTCTGTCTCTTTCCCTCTCTATCTCCCCTTCTCCTCTTACTTTCTCTCTGTCTCTATCAAATCATAAATAAATAAATTTTTAAAAAAGAGGGAGAGCGAAAGAGATCTGCAGACCTGCTTTACCCCTCATGAAGTGAACCTGCTGCAGGTGGGGAGTGGGGGCTTGAACTCAGGTCCTTGCACATAGTACTATGTGTGCTTAGCTGGGTGCACCACAGCACACCCTCCCTTTTTTTTTCTTTTCTATTTTGAGAGAAATTGAGAAGGGGAGATAGAGAGGGAGAGACAGACACCTTCAGACCTGCTTTACTGCTTGTGAAGCTTCCCCCTGCAGGTAGGGAGCTGGGGATCAAACCCAGGTCCTTGTGAATGGTAATATGAGTGCTCAGCTTGGTTCACCACCACCCCAACCCAAAGTGCAAATTCTTGTACTTTAAGGTGGCAGTTGGGAAGGTACCGAGAAGCTAAGCATGGCCTCTGTCGGAAAGTAATACTCCAATCCACAACACGTTCTGTCTTTTTTTGAAAAGGGAGTTAGTAACCAATGGGCCTGGAATTTGAGTTAAGCAAGAAGAATAAGTTTTGACAGGCTGGTCTACCACTGTACCAATCGTTAGCAAGAATGTATTTTGCACTTGAAAATTTGTTAATTATTCTTACCACAAGAAAAGTTCAAGTTAAGTATCACTGCAACACCTGATGAAGATCAAATTTAAACATGTTTGTACAGTGCAAGTTCTTACAACACAAGAGCAGCCACGACTGGCACTTCAGGCAACATAACTTAGGGGATAAAAGAAGGATTCAGGAAACAAACCCAGCACAGGTGAACTCGCAGTGCTGACTCACAATGGCCATCCAGGTGGACCAGCAGGTAGGATGCTGGGTTTGCATCCATGAGGCCCCAAGTTCAGTCCCTGACACAATCTCTGCTGGAGTGGTGCTCGTAACTATGAAAATCTCTTCTTTTTTTTAAATTTACACAAAGATGGGGGGGCCAGGTGGTGGTGCACCTGGTTGAGTGCACATGTTACAATGCTCAAGGACCCAGGTTCAAGCCCCTGGTTCCCACCTGCAGGGGGAAAGCTTCAGGAGTGATGAAGCAGGACTGCAGGTGTTTTCTCTGTCTCTCTCCCTCTGTATCTCCCGTCGCCTCTCAATTTCTCTCTGTCTTTATCCAATAAACAAAGACAATAATTTTTTTTAGAGTTGGGGGCCAGGTGTTGGCACACCTGGTTAAGCACACAGCAGTACACAAGGACCTGGGTTCAAGCCCCTGGTCCCCACCTGCAGGAGGAAAGCTTCATGAGTGGTGAAGCAGGAGGAAAGCTTCATGAGTGGTGAAGCAGGGCTGCAGGGGTCTCTCTGATTCTCTCCCTCTTTGTCTCCCCTTCCTCCTCTACCCAACAACAAATAAATAAAAATATTGAAATTTTTAAAAAGTTCTTTAATTTTTTTTTTTAAGATGGGATTCCCAGATCACTTGTGGAGCATCTAGTGGGATTCCTCTCTCTATTCAAAACCATGCACCAAACGGAACATCTCACCTTCTGCCCAGAACAATGATCTGCAGGTGTGCCGTGTCCCCCATGGACTAGTAGGGTGGGAAAAAGTGTCAGTGCAGAAACTAAGAAACCGTCTTCTAGGAGGACCCCAGGGAAGCCCATGGAGAAACTGGTACTCTTGATACCAGGTGCCAAGGAGAGGTGGCATGGAGGTGTTTGTGTCCGCAGGATACCAAGCTATGTCTCCACGTGCTGAGTTCCTGAAGCCAGTCCCAGACCCATGCATAAGCAGCTGCCTGGCACAGTTTAGTGAGGTTACCGGAATGAAGCCGTCAAGAACCGCCTCAAGTGTGGAGTCAGACCCCTCCACGTACACCTGCCCCACACTTAGGCCCTGTAGCCCCCTGAGTGTGCAAAAACCAGGTCTCGGCTGAGGCGGGAGGATGACCGTGCCAGAGGCAGGTAGCGGGGGTGGGTACAGAGAGCAGTGTGCCTGCTGTCATGGCAACCCACGATCAACCAGGGATGGAGACAGGGTGCTCTGCTAAACCGAAACCCAGGCAACGTTTTAACACAGACCGGGAAGAAGTGAATGATCAGATTATTTCTTCCTGTTCTCTTTTCCTCCTTTCCTTTCATGTCACCAAATGAACTCTCTGAGATGAGCCTTTTGAGAAAACAACAAGCCCCTAGGGAGTCGGGCGGTGGCATGGCGGGTTAAGTGCAAGAACCAGCATAAGGATCCCGGTTCGAGCCCCGGCTCCCCACCTGCAGGGGAGTCGCTTCACAGGCGGTGAAGCAGGTCTGCAGGTGTCTATCTTTCTCTCCCCCCTCTCTGTCTTCCCCTCCTCTCTCCATTTCTCTCTGTCCTATCCAACAACGACGACATCAATAACAACAACAGTAATAACTACAACAATAAAACAACAAGGGCAACAAAAGGGAGTAAATAAATAAATATCTTTTTTTAAAAAAAAAAGCCCCTAAGTCTCACTCTTACACATCACATTCATGCACAAGGCTAAGATCCCCGTTCTGCTAGTAGCTTGTCCAGCTCAAAGGACATTCTGTTTGCTGAAAAAGATTCATAGGGGGCATGAGCCTCCCCATCCCCAGACCCCAGCAAGCAGCTAGGACAAACATTCTCATACCCTGGACTGACTGAGAATTCCCCGGTGGACTGTAAGAGAGCAGAGTCCCTGGTCCTAGCCCACGAGAACTGGTTTCTACCATTCAGGAACAGAACGTAAACATACGTCTATATATTTTTCTTTCCAAGCATTCAGAGAATTCTGATGTAAACAGACAGTGATTTGCCCTGTGAGAAGCGCAAACCAAGAGAGCTGAGCTTTGTCTCCTACGTCCATCCTTCACGTGTTAGACTCGGTTCAGTTAAAACTGGGCACCCAATGGACTCAGTTCTAAAACACACCCCAGGCTATGGGTGGGGCGAAGGTTTCACAAGAGATCCCAGCACTGCAATACATGTTCTGAACTGAGTGAATTTGATGAATTTACATGGGAAACACAGCCTGGGAGGCTCTTTCTCCAGGCATCATTATCTCCCATATTCGAAGCAGGACAGGAAAACAAAAACATGCTCAAATCTCCCTGTATTCACAAATAAAAACTTAATCCATCTCTGCTCAAACATTCCCTGCTCAGGAGCTTCACAGAAATCCTGACCCACATCTTACACCAGGTGAGGAATTGTGGACATGTGTTTGCATTTTAATGGTCAAATTTATAGCAATGACAAGGCACAACTCTTGGAAGAGTTCAAAGTTTGTGAAAATTCCAGGAAGTGCTACTGAAGGAGGGCTTGCTGCCCAATAAAATCTGGGACATAAGACCTGGGGAATGACTAAACAGTCACTGGAACAACTGCTTTGCAATTTAAATTTCTACCGGAGATACATCTATTTCCAGTAAGACATAAAGATGAAAGTCAGCATCTCTTTCTGGGCCAGCGCTTATTTCAGGGAGCAGTGAAATCGTATCCCTGAGAAACAACAGTTTTCCGAAAGGAGACCTCCTCAGAAATCACTAAAATGAAACCAAACAAAACTTCCTCCACACACATCTGGAAATGAGGAGTGAAATAAACAAGCGAAAACAGTCTTGAGATACAGATCTGAGCTTGCCACAGAGAAGGGGGCCACTGGTGACAAGGAAAGCAGAAGTCAGAATCTAGAAGTGAAAACCAGCTCACAGGAGGCTGACGGGTGAATGAGGGTCCCGGGAAGGGGGTCCTGCTGCCCAGGTGGGGGCAGACATGAAGCAGGAGGTGGGATCTGACAAGTGGGAGACTCACACGGAGCCTGGTGGTGGTGCACCTAGCTGAGCGCATGTTACAGTGTGCAAGGACCCAGTTTCAAGTCCCTGGTCCCCGCCTGCAGGGGGAAGCTTCACTTGAGGTGACGCAGGGCTGCAGGTGTCTCTGTCTCTCTCCCTCTCTCTACCTCTTTCCCTCTCTGTATCCCCATTCCTTTCAATGTCTGCCTGTCTCTATCCAATAAATAAGTAAAAAAAAAAAAAAAATATATATATATATATATATATATATATATATATATAATAAAAAAATTTATGAGGGTGAGTCCTGACATGAAAGGACAGACTGGGAAAAAATTCCATTCAGCATTGCAGAAACAAAACAAAACAAAAAAAGCCAATCTCAGAAGACTCTTGAAAACTGAAAATTAATTCTTGAGCTGATCATATTTCCATGAGTGCTAGGACACCCCTCCTGCCCACCACACACACACAGCTTGGACATCACTGTGAAAATCAGTGCCAGACTAGTGTGATTGCAAAGGAGCCTTACAATCAATATTAAATCACTAATAAACAAAAAGTTAAGAAAAAAACGGGGGGTGGGGGAGGGAGAACACTCAGAAGTGGTAATGGGTCTAGGTGTGACATAGAAAGGGAGTAAAGACAAGATCAGAAGAGAAAACACAAGTAGAACCTGAACTGGAATTGGCGTATTGCACCAAAGTCAAAGAGAATACAGGTCCAAGGATGACAGAGGACCTAGTGGGGGTTGTATTGTTAGGTGGAAAACTGGGAAATGTAATGCATGTACAAACTATTGTATTTACTGTTGAATGTAAAACATTAATTCCCCAATAAAGAAATTTAAAAAAAAAAAAGGGAGTAAAGGCAGGACTGTAAAAAAAAAAAAATGGTGCCAGAGAGAGACGGCTGAATATGGGATGGTCCCGCTCATAGACAGTGAGAAGGAAGAACAGGAGAGCAAACACCAAGCAGAACGTGGACAGGAGCTGGTGTGTTGCACCAAAGCAAAGGCTCTGGGGTAGGAGGGGAGGGGTCAGGTCCTGGAACATGATGGCAGAGGAGGACCTGGGTGAGGGGTTAGAGTGTCATGTGGAAAATGGAGAAATGTGACACAGGGACCAACTACTGCATTTTATTGTCGACTGTAAACCATTAATCCCCCAATAAAGAAAAATAAATAGATCAATCAATAAAAAGTTAAATGGGCAAAATAGGTATAGATACAGATACAGATAAAGCGTTAAAGATATGCCGTTAGCCCATCTCTACAACCTTAGGAGAACTACTGCAGTTTCCAGTGGAGGTTGGGGACATAGCACTCTGAAGGTGGGAATGTTATGGAATTATACCCCTGTTTTCTTATAATTGTGTAAATCAATATTAAATCACTAACAAACAAACACACAAAGAAACACAAGCATACACAGGAGCCGTACAGACGCCAAAGAAAAAAACTATTGTAAAGGGATCTCGTGATTCAAGACCCTGGGAGCCTTGAAGATGAAGTTCCCGACCAAAGTTGCGAGGGATAACACCCCCATGGGGTGAGAATTAGTGGAAGCACAAAGCAAGGGAAACATCCCTTCTAGACAATAGACAATAGACTTAACAACTCACAGCATAATAGAAATGCCTAACTCAATTAAAGGCAATGAAAAGAACCACGTGACAAAATGAAAGCAGACATATAAAAGAAGTCACTAAGGCAACTAAAAAAAAAATTATAGTCATTTCAAATAGAAATTCAGCAGACAACTAAAACATAGGTGAGCAGCAGGCTGATGTGTAAACAATGAACCAGAGAATAAAGACATCACAGAGAAAACAGTGGGCAACAGGAAAGAAAAAGCCTGACACGTGAAAGATAAAGAAATACAAGCAACATGCATCTAATAAATGTTGTGGAAGGGGAAATAATCTGAGCGAGAGGCCAATGCGAGGCAATGACTGCTAAAAATATTCCAGAAAGAATAATAATGAGGGGCTGGGTGGTGGCACACATAGTGCCAAGTGCAAGGACCCATGCAAGGATTCGAGTTCTAGCCCCGGCTCCCCACCTGCAGTGGGGACACTTCACAAGCTGTGAAGCAGGTCTGCAGGTGGCTGTCTTTCTCTCCCTCTCTCTATCACTCCCTCCTTTCTCCATCTCTCTCTGTCCTATCCAATAAAATGGAAAAAAATATCTGGCAGGAGCAGTGGATTTGTAGTGCAGGCTACCAAGCCACAGAGATAACCCTGGAAGAAAAACAAATAAACAAACAAAACAACACACACACACACACAATGCATAAGGAACTGGGTTCAAGCTGCCAATCCCCACCTGCAGGGGGAAACTTCACAAGCATTGGAGCACTGCTGCAAGTCTCCCCCCTCCCCTCTCTCTTTCTAATATTTTATTTATTAATGAAAATGATAGGAGGAGAGATAGAAAGAACCAGACATCACACCAGTACATGTGCTACCGGGGATTGAATTCAGGACCTCATGCTTTATCCATTGCACCACCTCCCAGACCACTTTCTCCTCTCCCTATATCCCTGTTTCTATTAGGAAAAACAGGACAGAAAGATAAAGGAAAGAAGAGAGGAAAAGAGAAGGAAAAAAAAAATGACTGCTGTGAACAGTAGAATCCTCATGGAGGCAAAAAAAAAAAAAACGCTCCAGCAATAGCCCTTGTCGCAAAAAAAATTTTTTTTAATAATTAAATTTTTAAAATAAAGAAATGACAGCAATAGTGAGTATTCTGTTTAAAAGAGTATGCCAGCTCCTTGTTTTTGCTATCCAGAGCTCGAGTGCCTACATAACAATTCCATTGCTTCATGTGGCTTTTTCCCCTTATACAGACAGATACCTGCAATACTGTTCCACTACTCGTGAAACTTCCTCCCTGTAGGTGGGGACAGAAAGTTTGAACCCAAGTCCCTGCACAGAGTCACATGTGTGTTCTACCTGGTGCTCCAATGCCCATTTCCTTGAATACACCAATCCTTACACAGTTCACAGAACACAGACACCACACTAACAGACAAGAACAGAAAAGGTACATTTAAAAGGCAAAGATGATCAGAGAGAAGGACAGAAAACAGAAATGGGGTTGCTGTTGTGTACACTTTATATTTTGAATAAGGAGAGTATAATGACAAGTAATGCAATTCTTCAGCGGGATGGAAGCAGTCTAAATGGAAAAATAAGGAATAATATTGCCAAAGTACTACAAGAAACAAACATGTCTTTCAAGCTGGAAACTAAAATGCAACTCTATTTTCCTTCCAAGAGTCAGAGCTGAAGAAGGCTATTTTTAGTGGGTACTAAGAGACATTATCTGAACCCTCCTGCTCTGCTGCTGGGAATGTCAATGGGTCCAACCTCTGTGGAGAACAGTCTGGAGAACTCTCAGAAGGCTAGAAATGGACCTACCCTATGATCCTGCAATTCCTCTCCTGGGGATAGATCCTAAGGAACCCAACACACCCATCCAAAAAGATCTGTGTACACATATGTTCCTAGCAGCACAATTTGTAATAGCCAAAACCTGGAAGCAACCCAGGTGTCCAACAACAGATGAGTGGCTGAGCAAGTTGTGGTCTACATACACAATGGAAAACTACTCAGCTATTAAAAATGGTGACTTCACCATTTTCAGCTGATCTGGGATGGACCTTGAAAAATTCATGTTAAGTGAAATAAATCAGAAACAGAAGGATGAATATGGGATGATCTCACTCTCAGGCAGAAGCTGAAAAACAAGATCAGAAGAGAAAACACAAGTAGAACCGGAACTGGAATTGGTATATTGCACCCAAGTAAAAGACTCTGGGGTGGGTATGGGTGGGGGGAGGATACAGATCCAAGAAGGATGACAGAGGACCTGGTGGGGGTTGTATTGTTATATGGAAAACTGAGAAATGTTATACATGTACAAACTATTGTATTTACTGTCAAATGCAAAAATATTAATTCCCCAATAAAGAAACTAAAAGAGAGAGAGAAAGAGAGAGAGATGTTATTACCATGGATTCTAAGCAAAGAAATAGTAGGGGGACAATGAAAGAGAATCCAGGAAGATGTTGAACACAAGAAACAATGATACACACACAAAGAACAACAACAAAAGAAGCAACCACTGACCATCAAGAAGACGATATAAAAACTGGTGACACTTCATTTAACACGTCAGCTCTACAGAAGACAGTATCAAAAATGAGCCCCATCCCACTAGGGAAAGAGAGAGGCAGGCTGGGAGTATAGATCGACCTGTCAGTGCCCATGTTCAGTGGGGAAGCAAATACAGAAGCCAGACCTTCCACCTTCTGCACCCCACAATGACCTTGGGTCCATACTCCCAGAGGGATAAAGAATAGGAAAGCTATCGGGGAGGGGATGGGATACAGAGTTGTGGTGGTGGGAATTGTGTGGAGTTGTACCTCTCTTATCCTATGGTTTCGTCAGTGTTTCTTTTTTATAAATAAATTTAAAAAATGAGAGGAAAAAAAAAGAAAAGATCTACCACAGAATGGGAGAAATCTTTTCTAAAGAAAGAGTCTGAAATATAAAGGTTGTCAGGGGGTGGGCAGTGGAGCACCCGATTAAGCACACTGAGTACTAAGCTCAAGGATCCTCTCAGGGATCTGAGTTCAAGCCCCTGTCCCCCACTTGCAGGGGGGAGATGCTTCACAAGTGGCAAAGTAGGTCTGCAGGTGTCTATCTTTCTCTCTTCTCTCTTAATTTCTCTCTGTCCTATCCAATTAAAAAATAAAATGGAGGGAGTCGGCCGGTAAGGTAGCAGGTTAAGCGCACATGGCACGAAGCACAAGGACCTGCATAAGGATCCCAGTTTGAGCCCCGGGTTCCCCACCTGCAGGGGAGTCGCTTCACAGGCAGTGAAGCAGGTCTGCAGGTGTCTGTCTTTCTCTCCCCCTCTCTGTCTTCTCCTCCTCTCTCCATTTCTCTCTGTCCTATCTAACAACGATGACATCAATAACATTAACTACAACAAGAACAAAAAAAAAAGGGCAACAAAAGGGAAGATAAATAAATTAAAAATAAATAAATAAATAAATAAATAAATAAAATGGAAAAAAAAATGGCCTCCAGGAGCAGTGGATTTGTAGTGTTAGTCCTGAGCTCCAGCGATAACCCTGGAGGGAAAAATAAAAATAAAAGTAAAAATAAGTTCTCTTCACAGTGACGTTTATTTACAAAAACGCTCCAATGTAGGGGGTGGAGGTAGGCACACAGATCTTCGGTGGTGGTAATGGTGTTGATCTAGTAACTGACAGCCTTATAAATCACTACTTATTCAATATGCCAGGGAAATTGACTGAATGCCTTGAGTTCTTTATATGCATAGATTCAGCTGAGTATACATTCCTTTAGTCTAAGCACTTAATGTTTCCTGATTTTTTTTTTGTTTGTTTTGCCTCCAGGTTATTGCTGGGACTTGGTGTCTGCCCTAAAAACCCACTGCTCCTGTGGCCATTTTTTTCAAAAAAAAAAAAAACTTTTTGGATAGGACTGAGAGAAATTGAGAAGAAAGGGGAGATAGAGAGGGAGAGAGAAAGACACCTGCAGACCCTCTTCGCCGCTTGTGAAGCGACCCCCCCCTGCAGGTGGGGAGCAGGAGGCTCGAACTGGGACTCTTGCACGGGCCCTTGCGCTCCATACTATGTGCATTTAACCCGCTGTGCCACTGCCTGGCCCCTGCACGTAATGTTTCAAATTTGTAAACTGAGTGAATCTGGACACTGAGTTTAAATTGTTAAAGCATTTCTATACCATTTTCATATTTAAATATGAAATTACTTATAATCTTATACCAGGTAGCTCAGAAGTAATCAGTCCTGTCAGTATCTAAGATATAGTTATTTGTAAATAGGATCAAATGACAGAAATCATGGTGAGGCCTTGTATGCTACTGTAAAGACTATGGGATTTTCAAAGTAAAGCACGCCCCCAAATTCCTTGGTTCTAACAGTAATTACCTATTGCCCTCTTAAACCCTGAGACAGCAAGGAACCTTCCTCTTCCTCTTTAGAAGTCATATTTTTGTCAGCCCTGGAACCTCTGGGACTTTGCTTGCATTTCTTGCATTTCTTCATGCCTCTGCCGACCTCAGCTAAATCAATGTAACCAGTGCTGCCAGGCCACACTTCACTTCAGACTGTATCTAGAGAGTCCAAGCCCAAGGCGTCAACCCTCCAGCTCCAATAACCTAACGAGACCTTTCCTAACACATGGGACTCCCGAGGTCCATTTCAAATGGCACGTTCCCTGACAAAGTGACACACCCTAATATAGACCAGAGCCTAAGGGACGGGGCCCACCTGCGCACATGTATCCATAAGTTAGGGGAAAATATAGACCTCAAAGTTAAAGTGCTCAATAGTCTGCAGTGACTATAATGCAGCAAATAAAGACCTGAAGAAGACATAAAATACCCAATTAGATATTTACTACTTAGGCCTAGAGAGCCTAATGGGGTTAGTTAAGGCTCTGTACACCCTTTGGGTCCTTGTGCTGTGGTCTCCCGTGCTTGAAAGTGGTCCAGATTCCCTTTGCTCATATTCATGACAGGTTGGCCAGTCGTGGATTCACACAGAGTGTAGTTCCGTCTCCCCAGAGAAAGCGCTTGGGGTTTGGACTTAATGTGGCAACGGGGTGGGGGAGGGGAGATGAACTTGTATCTTTCCTGTTCTCTGCACTGTGATTTCAGAAGAATGTTGTTGGGAACATGTGTAAGCCTGATAGGGCTTAGGGAGAACCACCCCCATCTTTGGATGGAGGTCTGAGAAGATAACCTCTTGGTAAGTCTCTCTCAACCGAGGTGAGCATAAGGGGGGAAACTCAGACTTGGTTCTTTTCTTCTTGACTCTCAGGCCCACAGATACCCCAGTACTTCCCTCCATTAACTGCAGGCCACATGGCCACAGATTCACTTATTCAAAGTCACCTTCTGATCACATAAGAACACACCTTATCACACACTTCACCACATACCTCAGACCCCGGACAAGAGAAATTCCAAACTATACGGCCTTTTGATATCCATCTTCTCTCTGTCTCACCCTACGGGTTTAACCCCTGTGCTTCTCTCAAATACCTTTGGATAATTAAGGTGCTTGTGTCATGGAAAATAACTGTCTTGTATCTCATCAATTCCTGTCATACCAACCCCCTACCTTAGGGGCATGCTGACTGTTAAGAAAACCTGTAATTTCTGTCATATTTCAACAATAATTAACTTCATTGCTTTTCTATTTAACTCATGTCCACTTTGATAATAAACGGACTCTAGGATTCTGGGACTCGAGGACTCAGATTCTAGATTCACGCTAAGAGTCCCCTGGTGTCTTTTACTTCGTGTCACCCCTGTCGTGAGCGAGAAAGAACCAGCCTGTTACCTTTCCCCTGGAGACCACCCTGCCGGAGAAGGAGAGAAACACCCCGAAAGAATGTTCTGTTCATTGCCACCCCAGAAAACACCTCATAGCAGCTGAGGGCCTTCCATGTGCAAGCTAAGCTCCCCTTGCCCTGGGTACCCCTTGGCACAAGCCACCCCAGATGGAGCCAGCAGCCTGGAAGCCAGGGATACAGTGTCATTTTCCTCTCCCCCCTCCCTCACAGATCACTGACACTCCCCCCCCGCAAAAAAAGCTTAAATCCCTTTTTCTTGGCTTTATCCTTTCTCTGTCACTGTGTTGTGCTCTGTTGAGTTACCAGAGAAGACCAGATTTTAACTGTCCCTGTGAACTGCTCAAAGCCCAACTCATTCCACAGCTAGGGCTCTGGAAGCCAGACTGACAAAACACAGATGAGCCAGAGAAAAAGAGGGCTTATTACCATGTGTCAGGGCATATACAGAGATGAAGAAGAAGTTGGGCATGAATGAGCAAGGGGAATCTGGACCACTTTCAAGCACGGGAGACCACAGCACAAGGTCCCAAAGGGTGTACAGGGCCTTAACTAACCCAGTCATCAAGGATGAACTGAGATACTGATTTTTCAAGGGGGCCAGGTGGTGGCGCACCTGGTTGAGCACACACATTACCATGTGCAAGGACTCCGGTTCAAACCCCCACTACCCACCTGCAGGCGGAAGCTACACAAGCAGGGCTGCAGATGTCTCTTTCTTTCTCTCTCTGTCTCCCGTTGTGTCTCAACTTCTCTCTGTCTCTTTCAAAATTAAATATTTATATGAAGAAAGTCTCTCTCTAGGGGGCGGGGTGGGGTGCTGCCGCACAGGTTAAGTGTACCTAGTGCCAAGCACAAAGACCCGTCCACGAGAGGATCCTGGGGAAGCCCGGCTCCTCACCTGCAGTGGGTCGCTTCACAAGCAGTGAGGCAGGTCTGCAGGTATCTGCCTTTCTCTCCCCTTCTCTTGATTTCTCTCTGTCCTATACAACAGCAACAACAAAAATGGAAAAGACGGCCGCTAGGAGTAGTGGATTCATGGTGCAGGCAGGCACCTAGCCCCAGCAATAACCCTAGAGGAAAAAAAAACAAAAACCCTCTGCTTATGGCAGGAGAAGTCTTAAATAAATAACTTATACTTGTAATGAAAAAAATGCGCGCGCACACACACACACACACACACACACACACACACACACACACACACACACGAGAGAAGGAAGAGAAGGTATCTTGCAGGTCCCTCTAGGTGGCTTCTCTGGGCTGTCTGCAGTGATGGATTGCCCCAGCCTTCCTGGTGCAAGAACAGAGAACTCCTTCATGGACAATGTTGGAACTGCTATTAGCTCCAATGAGGGAGGTCAGAGAATATCAAGTGTCTTCACTGCCAGGTAGCCTATATCCCAAAGAGGCCTATTTGGGGGTGACTGCTCTGCCCCCCCCCATATTCTTGAGTATTGGTCTGCATGCTAAATATGGAACTCTGGCCCCTTCCCCCCAAGGATGTGGTGCTGGGAGAGAGTGTGTGTCAGATTCATTCTTTTTAAATGGCATTTTTTAAAAAACTGATTTTTTTTTCTTAATACCAAAAGAACACAAAGAAGAAAAGGAAATGATATGTCATCCCACTGGCCAGATAATTTTTGGCATTTAAAAGCAGAAAAGTAATACAGATACGTGCTTAGAAATATGAATAGAACAGAAAGGATTGAAATGAAAACCAGCAGCCTCTCTCCCCAGCCCAAGTCTCTCTGGCCAAAGTAATCTGTCATCACAGTTTCTAATGCATTCTTCCAGGAAAAAAAAAAAAAAAACAACTACCTTGATATTTGGACCTATGTCCTTACCAATAATTTTTTTAAACCTAAAATAAATGAATGGTATTGCATCCAGTTTTGCACATTTTTTTATTTTTACTTTTAGATTATGCACACACAGATGAACATATATACATATATATGCATATATATTTAAGTCACCTTGGACAAGACAGTTCAGCTGGGAGGCTGCCTACCTTGTCATGCACACACTCAAGTTCTAGCATGGCTCCCCCTTGCTGGAGGATGTTTCAGCCCTTCAGTGTCCTCCCTTGTCTCTCTGCCTGTCTCTCTCTCGCTTCATATCTGAAAAAGCTTTTCAAAGGAAAGATCTCACTCATTTCAGTAGGCCTACGGTAGGGCAAGAATCACATTTTCAGTCAAGGTTCAGGTGATTCTCACCTGGGGGCTAGGAGACCACACGGCGGAACTAAGCCTGAGCCACCCGGAGGGCCCTCTGGCTGCTACATCTGCCCAGGCTGAGGCCTTGCAACGCCCTTTTCTTCTGCCTGACTGGCAGAGCCCTGGATGCCTCTGACCACCATTCACTCAGCACTTCTGCCTGTCAGAATACAAATGGACAAATCTTCCTAACCAGGGCCCAGGTGGTGGTGCACCTGACTGAGTGCATATTACAGTGTGCAAGGACCTGGGTTCGAACCCCCAACCCCCACCTACAGGGGGGAAAGCTTTGTGAGTGGTGAAGCAGTGCTGCAGGTGTCTCTCTTTCTCCCTCTCTATCTCCCCCTTCCTTCTTGATTTCTGGCTGTCTCTATCCAATAAATAATTTTAAAAAAATAATAAATATTCCTAACCAGACTCCCTGAGTCTACCTGCAAAAGTCTCAAGGTCTGGGCTGCAGGAGGCAGGAAATTATTTCTGACTCTAGTTTTGAAAACAGCTGCCTGGAGGTAAGTCAGCTCACTAGCAACGCACTGTGGGAAGAGCCCCAAATCAGCACTCATGCGTTTTCAGTTTTGGTCCCATGCCAGCACAAAAGAGGCAGCCAAAAGGCTGGTCCCACGGTGCCTGTGCCCAGCAGATGCAGAGGCCCCTGGCTTCCCTCCTCCTCTGGCCACACTCTCCTGCAGATGTTTGGCTGACTGTGAAGTAGATCCAAAGACAAGATTGCTACTGATTGGCCAGAAGCTCTACCCAGCCTTCTCACTTAGCTCTTAATTGGAAAAGGCTCCTCTGCTAATGAGTCTATGAGAGCACTCACTTGATTATAGCTGTGAATCTGCAGGTGGAGTGGAAAGGAGCCATGTCCTTCCAGGATGGGGGGGGGGTTCTGCTCCTATCCTGGTCCCCCGATCCCCAGTGGACAGCCCTGGAGGCGAAGGGGGCTAGAGCCAAGACACACACCCATATGATGTGGGTGTGTCCTCACTGCACCACCACACCCCTCACTCCTCCTGGTGGTGCCTCTCCACGCCCACCCCCACCCCCGCCACCCCACTCTGGAAAACCAGGGATGCAATGTGCTACATTCCACCGCCTCCTCCCCACCACCACCAGAAGTAGTCAGCCAGACCAGATAGGTACCACCACCAGCTCTGCAGGACTCTGATTTGACTCTTCTCAGGAACGGAGGCTGCAGTAGCTTGGGAGTTGGGTGTAGCCTTTCACTGGCCTGGCCTGGCCTGGCCTGGCCAACAGAGGTGACTTACAGAGTGGAGAAGGCAGACAAGAGGACCTTGGTGGGAGGCAGAGATGAGTGAATGAAATAGCTTCACTCCTAGTCCCAAGACCCATAAAACCCAACCAAACTCCTGGTCTTCGGGCTCTGTGTCTCTAAAATACATTCTCTGGGGAGGGGGGGTATCGTGAGTACACAAGCACTGGGCCTCAGCAATAACCTTGATGGTTTAAAAAAAAATTAGTTGGCTATTATTATTCAAAAGACAAGAGACAGCAAGTGGGAAGATGTGGAGAGAAGGGTCTCTTAGACACCGTGAGCGAGAATGTGAATTGGTGAAACCATTGTAGAAAGCAGGCGGGGGCCGGGCAGTGGTGCACCTGGTTAAGTGCACATAGTATGAAGCACAAGGACCCACACAAGGATCACGGTTCGACCCCCCCCCCAACTCCTCACCTGCAGAGAGGACACTTCACAAGCGGTGAAGCAAGGCTACAGATATCCATCTTTCTCCCTCTCTTTCTCTCCCTCCTCTCTCAATTTCTCTCTGTCCTATTCAATCAAATGGGGAAAAAAATGGCTGCTAGGAGCAGTGGATTGATAGTGCCAGCACTGAGCCCCATCAATAACCCTGGAGGCAAACAAATAAAGAAATAAAGGCTCCTTGATATTAAAAATAGAAATTCCTTAAGCTCTCACTATGCCACTCTTGGGGATCCACCTGAAAAACGCAAAGATGCTATATGAGCCCCAATGTGTACGGCAGTCAGTATTATTCACGTCTCAGTCTCCACCACACCATCATCTTGTCCGCTACAGGGACTTAGGGCCAAAACCTTCTCTTTGTTCCACACATTTATTTACCGTCAAGAGACAGAAACAGCCTGGGTGCTCACTGGGCCGATGAGTGGAGAAAGGTGTAGTGAAATGCTACTCAGCTATAAAGAGAGATGAAGTCCCCGCCATTAGCAACCATCTGAATGGACTGACGGGGGGATTATACTTGGTGAAATCAGCCAGATGGAGAAAGAACAGTGCCGTATGATTTCACTCATCTGCAGAATAAAGAGAAAACAAACACATGGATGGTCTACAGAAAACAGAAATCAACTTTTTGGGGGGCTGTAAAAGTAATTATTAGTTACCAGATGGAAGCACGGGGCGGGGCGGGGGGGAAGTGGGACAATTGTGGGATGAAAGGCAAGAATAGAGCTTTTATTGGTGAACTAAAGGTAGCCTAGGGATGCCAGTATTTACGATGGGACGTTACGGACTGGAGACATAGCTCACTTGGGTAGTGCATTGCTTTGCCATGTGTGTGACCCCGATTTGAGCCTGGTCTCCACTGTAGTGAAGGAAGCTTTGGTGTTGTGTTTACACACATTCTCTCTCTCTCTCCCCCCCCCCCCACTCCCCCTCTCTCTCCCTCTGAATCTTGAAAAAGAAAATATGTAATGCAGGGCCTGGGCGGTGGTGCACCCGGTTAATCGCACATAGTACTAAGCACAAGGACCCACATTCGAGCCCCCGGCTCCCCACCTGCAGTGGGGACGCTTCACCAGTGGTGAAGCAGGTCTGTGGGTCTCTCTCTCTGCCCCTCCTCTCTCAATTTCTCTCTGTATTATCCAATTAAAAATGCAATGTTATTTTAACTAAAACTTACACACACACACACACACACACACACACACACACACACTCCCCCCTGTGCATCAGCCTAGTTAAAGTAGATCTTCCTCACTTGCAAACACAAATCCCTGCCTTAATCCAGACAACATCACAGCTGAGGTAATGTCTTCCCAGCTGAAGAAGAGAACCCCGGATAGGAAGGACATGGCACTGGAGCACCTGCCCGGGGAGAGCAGGCCTCTGCACCAGGTGAGTGCACACGACCCTTGCTTCTGAGCAAAGGGAACGGGCTCTGACCTCTGCTGGGTCTTCTCTCCTGACTCTCTCCCATCGCAGAGCCCAGCGGTTCTGTTTCATCATTTTGTTCCTGAGGCAGGGCTTCCTTCCTCAGCAAGGCTGAAGGATGAGCTGGGGTGTCGTGAGCAAGGGAGCCACTGGGATGGTGAGCAAAGCTGGCGCCCAGAGGAAGGGAAGAATTTGCTGTCAGATGATCCCAACTCCTCGGAGTCTCTCCTGATGGACAGGTATAGGGACTGGTGGTATAGGGCCTGGAAGGTTTCGGTTCAAAAAGAAATTGTGTCTCCAATTTCCTCCTCCTCCTCCTCTTCTAATTTCACTATCACATTATTGAGAGAACGGTTTTACAGAACTATTGTTGTCATCTCCACATCCCCCCAAGATAAGTGTCAGTACATTTCACCCTCCACCAAAACCATCATCCTGTCCCACCATAGAAACTTTGTGATCTGGGAGGTGGTGCAGTGGATAAGGCTTTGGACTCTCAAGTATGAGGTCACGAGTTCGAGCCCTGGCAGCACATGTACCAGAGTGATGCTCTGGTTCTTTCTCTTTCTCCTCTTACCTTTCTCATTAATAAATAAAATATTTGTTGTTTTTTTTAAAAGACTTAGATTCCACAACCTTTTCTTAGTTATCCTGTTTGTTTACCTACAAGACCTTACTTCCTTATTTGTTTTATTTATTTATTTATTATTGGATAAAGACAGAGAGAAACTGAGAGGGGAGGGGAGATATATATATATATATATATATATATATATATATATATACACCTGCAGCAGATACATGCAGAGAGCAGCCCTGCTTCACCACTTGTGAAGCTTCCCCCCTGCAGGTGGGGACCAGAGGCTTGAACCTGGATCCTTGCACACTGTCGTGTGTGTGTGTGTGCTTAACCAGTTGTGCCACTGCTCGGCCCCCAAGACCTTACTTCTTCCAAAGACAACTCTGAGAGCAAAGAGAGGCAAAGCAAAGGAGCAGACGTGCCCCTGATGGGTGGTAGTGGGGGGGCAGGGGGCAGCATCAACTCGGGGTGCTGTCTCTGTTGGTCCTTCCTAGCAAGGGTCCCACCCCCTTCCCCACAGGCTGTGTGGGAAGCAAGCAGGAGACCGGCTGTGAAGTCAGGGCCCAGGCATTTCTAGTTCTTTCCTCTGGTACAACATAATCCATTTGTGCTTTTTAATCAGAGCCGATACAGATTGAATAAACTGCAGAGAAGGAAGGAAAGTCACACTAAAAACCAAACCCAGGTGGGGAGAAACGTGTCAGATGGGAAAGAAGAGAAAGAGCAAATCTCTACAGAAAAGAAAGGAGAGAAACATGGGGGGAGCTGGTGCCATTGGGTTGGGTGTTAGAACAACACTTTGAAGGTTAGGGTGGGGAGGGAGTCATAAAGATTATAGTTAAGTGAACTGTACACATTATTTTAAACGTGGTCAGCGTTGAGTGCTGTAAATATCCCTCTTAATTCACCATTATTCAATTTGCTGGCAGAGCTGCAGGGTGAGAACTTCAGTCCAGAGTTTAATTACGCCAGGCAGAGTGGAGCGTTTTTTGTGTCCCTGAGAAGTGCCAAAAGAGAAACATGCAGCTCTGCTAATAGCCAGGGTGGCAGACACCTCTGTGAGCACAGACGCTATTCTCTGAGGAAGGCCTAGTCGAGCAGAGGGATCCTGGGACCCCCTGAGGGTCTCGGGCACAGGCCCTGAAGCTGCAACACAAGACAGTTTTTATGGAAAAGCTGTTCGAACCCGATGATGTCAACTGCTCCACAACCCACCACCACCTTTCCTTTCTTCACCTCCTGCTAGTGTGTGAACATGCGTGCGTGCACACACACACACACACGCACGCACGCACGCACGCACGCGCGCGCACACACACACACACACACACACACACACTTCTGTCATCCTACATTGTGAGGCTCTATTTTTTTCTCCTTTTATTCTCTTGAGACAACACCATGCTCTGTCATGCCCCCAGCCCCCAGCTCCCAGACTGCTGGGTAGGCCTACAGGTTGGATGATGGCAGTCCTGGGAAATGGTGTAGCAGGTAAAGTGTTAGCCTCTCAAGCATGAAATCCTGAGTTTGATCTTTAGCACTGCATATTCTCTCCCTCTCCCTCTCCCCCTCTCCCCCCTCTCTCTCTGTCTCTGTCTCTCTCTCCCTCTCCCTCCCTCTTCCTCTCTCTCCACCAGGGTTATCACTAGGGCTCAGTGACAACACAACAAATCCACAGCTTCTGGTGTCCATTTTTTTCATTTTTATACGCTAAGACAGAGAAAAATTGAGAGGGGAGGGGGAGATAGAGGAGAGAGAAAGAGAGACACCTGCAGACCTGCTTTGTCACTTGTGAAGCATTCCCCTCTGCAACTGGGGAGCCTGGGACTCAAACCTGGATCCTTGCATGAGTCCTCGTGCTTAGTACTACATGTGCTTAACTAGGTGCGCCACTGCCTGCCGTCCCTCTTTCGCAGTAGTAAATAAGAAAAAAAAAAAAAAGAAAAGAAAAAGAAAATCAAGGTTGCCTTACAAGGAAACTAAGCAAATCAACAAACACAATGCAGTCCAATAGTTCTCGTCAGGGGACATCCCCCTGACCCCCCCAAATCAAACAGAGAACACCTAAGGAAACAAGTTATCTGCTGCAGGGTGTGTGACTCCGCTTGTGAGCACAGAGCTAGCTAGCAGGGTCAGTCACCAACTGAGAACTCCCAGGCACCTTTTCAATCCCTCTGTGCCCACAGCTATGAACTGTGTTCCCAGACCCCAGCCAGGCACTCAGCACACACAAGTGCCTGTGCCCATGTATGTGCTGAGCTAAAAGAAAATCTACAACATGGGACTGTCCCACTGGGATTAGACAAAACCCAGTTAAGCACCATCCTACGTAAAGATTAAAAAATATATCATCTTTATAAAAAAAAAAGACAGTGATATATAATCTTTTTTAAACATATACAATTGTAAAGGTCATTCTCCATACCTGAGAAAGATAGTTATACCTAGAATTTCATTGAGAAAAACTGGTATATGCTGGGGGAAATGCTAGAAAGGGCCTACTCCACTAGGGAAAGATCGAAACAGGCAGGGGGTATGGGTTGACCTGCCAACGCCCATGTTACTGAAGCCAGACCTCCCACCTTGTGCACCCCATAAAGATCCATACTCCCAGAGGGGAAGAAATAGTAGGGGAAAGATGACCAGAGGGCTCTGAACTCCAACTCCATCAGGACCTGAAGAGAGAAGAGGAAAACGGGGGACATTTGGATGGAGTAACAGGTGTAGGTGTGACTTGGAAAGGAAGAGAAGAGGGGACCATGAAGGGGGACATGGGGAAATATATACAAATGTAGAAAATCGATGTAGAAGTAATAGTTAACCCCGTATCTACAACCTTAAGAGAACTGCTATAGCTTCCAGTGGAGGGAATGGGGATTCAGAACTCTGGTGGCGGGGATGGGGCAGAGTTGTACACCTGTAATTTTATAAATCAACAGTGATTTTTTTTTTTAAAAAAAGGGTTTAAGATCAATCATTCATGTCCCTCTAATCTAACTGCCTCTCTCCTAGTCTTTCTTCTGGATTTGTTTCCATCTTCTCTACTGTCTTACGCCATCACTTCATAACCACCTGCCACACAGGGTCTTTGAAACCATTCAAGTGGCAAACTTATGGGTGGCTTTATCACTGGGCCCCATCTCCCTACTCATCTGAATGATGGACAATGAGGCCCTCAGATACAATATCTTCCCTCTGGTGGGTCAATGTTAAATCAGACTTGCAGGGAAGAGGAAAAGAAAAAGTTCAAAATCTCCCTCTGTTATCAGCTTGTGAGGCTCAGTTAATAAACCCATCAATTTCCATTTATTCTTGGAAGATAATTGGGATGGAAGGAAAAATCTGCAGCTGGGCAAGAGACAGAAATTGCAGGTGATTTTTGATTAAAGGAGTCTTCCTTGGCACTGAACTTCAAAGCCCCAGGGGGGAGCCCATCAGGTGTACTCCACAAAGTCATGATGGCTTCAGACCGACCCCTGAGAAGGATGTCCTTTATTCCGGCTACCCGGCAGGCTGAAACTCTCCACACAAAGTGCAGTGAGTGGATAGGACGTTGTCTTCATTTTGAAAATGGCATAAGGAGCTCTCTCCTCTTCAGAACCCCTTTCAGGAGGCTCTTAGAAACATCATAACTACTTTAATGATGGCTCTTTTGGTCACCACCAGGCCATCCCAGGCCATGGTCAGGGAATCCTGGGATGCTCATATAGATAACGATGGGCCTAGATGGCTAAAAGATCCCTTTCTCCACCATCACTGGTCATCTCCATCAGGAACATCATAAACCCTTTTGTGGGCCTCTAGAAGGACTTTGCCTTCAGTGTAGAACAACAGTAGTAGAAACTGTCCCACTCTCTGAAGGGAGGCTGGGTCAACATACATTTGAAGAAGACTGGAATGAGTGCAGCCTAGAATGTTCCTAGCTATGACCACTGACTGTGAGCTCAGACCTACAGGGATACAGAGGTCGTCACACAGGCTCAAGTGTTGAATAGCATGGGCCCCAAGTCAGATCAATGGGGTTTACAGTTAACAGTATTTATATACTTTTCCCATGTTTGGGAGCTACTCTCTGCCCTGATCCAGCCTTTTAGTCCTACACTCAACTCTGACAACATCTTACCAGACAATACTTTCAGCCCATCTGCATTTTAATTGTCAGGGTCAGGCAAAAATCAGCGGGGAAGCAATTACAGAAGCTAGACCTTCCACTTTCTGCACCTCATAATGACCCTGGGTCCATGCTCCCAGAGGGATAAAGAATAGGAAAGCTATCAGGGGAGGGGATGGGATATGGAGCTCTGGTGTTGGAAAATGTGTGGAATTTTACCCCTCTTATTCTATGGTTTTGTTGATGTTTCCTTTTTATATAAATTAATTAAATTAAAAATTAGTGAAGTCATGGGCCCTTTGGAATATACCTAAAATAGATTTTCGTAGCTTCTCCCAACATGAAGACCCCAAATGTCATCTGCTATATGAGCCTTTAGGTTCCTGATTAATAAACAAATTCTTCTGCATTATATCTTAACGCTTTTCAGGCACCAAGTTGTAGATGCTACCATGACAACAACCTAACATCCCTGGGCAGAACACCTCACCAATGTGTCCTGAAACCCCATCCCCCCCCAGAGTCCTGCCCCACTAGGGAAAGACAGAAACAGGCTGGGGGTATGGATAGAACAGTCAACGCCCATGTCCAGTGGAGAAGCAATTACAGAAGCCAGAGTTCCCACCTTCTGCACCCACACTCCCAGAGGGAGAAAGAACAGGGAAGCTTCCAATGCAGGGCTAGGGGGTATGGAACTCTGGTGGTGGGAGCTGTGTGGAATTGTACCCCTCTTATCCTATGATCTTGCTGATCATTATTAAATCACACATACAAAAATAAGGTAAAATGAAATTTTAAAAGTGCTCAGCCTTTGCCACTGCTGTGGAAAAAAGTGTCCACTTCTGAGATTTCAAGAGAAAAGACAGCCCACTAGGGCATTTCCTTGGCATATATTCAGGAAAATAAGACAAGCTCCCCAGACCCCCAGGGGCCTCCGTAATTTCTGAAAATACCAAACTTTCTCCCACGGCAGAGCCTTGATTTCTGCTTTGCCCTCTCCGTCTGATATTCTCTCCCTCCATGGTATTCTCATCTTTCCTCCAGGGCCTAGGCCATAGCACGCGCGTGCGCGCGTGCACACGCACACACACATATGTGTGTGTGTGAACACTTTGAATATCCCATCGAACGTTAAAGGCTAGAGAGATACCTCACTGGGGAGGGTGCATGCTGGAGAGATAGCTCCCTTGGGGAAGGGGGGGTCAGGAGGTGGTGCACTTGGTTAAGTGCACACAGTACTAAATTTAAGAACCCATGCCCCCCAGCGATAACCCTGGAGGGGGGGGGGAGAAAAAGAAAAGAGAAAGAAAAGAGAAAGAAATTTACTCTATGCTTATTTCCTGAAAATGATTTGCAGAACTGCTCCCTCCCCTTTCACTCCTTTAATGAGAGTCTCATGGA
Source organism: Erinaceus europaeus (assembly GCF_950295315.1). NCBI lineage: Eukaryota > Metazoa > Chordata > Mammalia > Eulipotyphla > Erinaceidae > Erinaceus > Erinaceus europaeus. Next base: position 9,583,756 of record NC_080173.1, read on the forward strand.
ACTGGCACTGTGAAATATGGCGAATTCTGTCAATTCAGATAACTCTATGTGGCCAATGATAAGACATCTTGCCAACGGTCTCGCGAATAGAAGCTCCTCCAGTTTCAGAACATCTACTCGAATCTATATGAAAACATCCCAGCTGCCAAAATAAAAACATGTATTTTTTACCTTTGCCCATAAGCTGCAAAATGACTTGAGCTTCTCCCTCCCAGCTACAGGTTGTGCCTATTTCCCTTCAGTTTCTGCTGAGTAAGAAGCAAGTGGCTGGGATTTATTGACCTATTTCCTCTCCCATCCCACGGCATCTGACTGAGGTGGTTGATCATGTTAAGAAGAATAACAATACTAAATTATCAGAGCACCCCAGAGTGGGATGGTCTAAGGAAGCAGACAAAACAGTTGATTTTTCAGCTCCATTTCTAGTAAATACACACCGCATCACACACAACACACCACACCACACACACTATACCACACATACCACACACACCACACACACACCACACTATACACATCATACCACACCACTCACACCACACCACACCACAATACACACACCAGACACACAACACATACAACACAGCACACACGACACACCACATACACAGCACACACAACACACCACATACACAGCACACACAACACACACAGCACACACCACACCACACACACACACCACACTACACACAAACCACACACACATCACACCACTCACACACTACACCACCACACACACACTACACTACCACACACACGACACACACCACACCACCATACACACACCACACATACCACACCACACACTACACCATACACACACACACCACACATACCACACCACACACTACAACATACACACATACCACACCACACCACAGATACCACACATACCACACCACACACACACACCATACACCACACCACACCACGCCACGCCACGCCACGCCACGCCACACCACACACACTTCAGCAGCAGGGGAGAAGAGAACCCTCATAAGAGCCAACTGCATTGATCAGGACGTTTTCTGAACCCTCAGAGTGGCATAGTACAATGCTAATGACATGACGTTTTCTTTGACAGATCCAGGATCAACCGCCAAGGGTTGCAACTCTGCAGGCCTGTGTTTAAACCAGATTATTAAACTAGCCAGCCCTGTTTTTTTAATTATTCAAATTGCTTAATGCAATCACTTAATCAGCTAGCCTCTCCTCCATCTGGAGCTGTAATCACTGGTGAGGCTTCACATCTGACTTCAGCAGGCATGGGTGGCCCGCTGCTTTTCCTGATGGGAGGTCACAGAGTCTGCCTGAGGCTGAAGATGCTTTAAAAAATTATAAAATAAAAATATTGACAAGACCATAGGTTAAGAGGGGTAAAATTCCACACAATTCCCACCACTAGAGTTCCGTATCCCATCCCCACCACTGGAAGCTCTCCTGTTCTTTATCCCCCTGGGAGCATGGACCAAAGATCTTTATGGGGTGCAGAAGGTGGGAGGTCTGGCTTCTGTAACTGCTTCTCCTCTGAACATGGGTGTTGACAGGCTGATGCATACTCCCCACCTTTCCCTATTGGGGCAGAGCTCTGGGGATGTGGGGCTCCAGGACACACTGGTGAGGTTGTCTGCCCAGGGAAGTCAGGTTGGTGTCATGGTAGCATCAGGAACCCGGTGGCTGAAAAGCATTAAGATATAAAGCAGGACAGATTGTTTAATAGTCAGGAATCTAAAGCCAATAATAGAGCAGATTTGGGGTCTCCATTTTGGAAAAAGCTAGTAGGTCCACTTTAGGTATATTCCAAGGGGCCTGTGACTCTACTAACGAAGATGCTTTTAAGTGGAACTGTCAAGAGGGCTCAGCACTTCACCCTGCATCACGGTGGGGAGGGGGGGCAGAGCTGCCCACTGGGAGCCAGAGTATCTCTGAGGCAAGACTCTAGACAACATGCTCAAGGACTGAGCTCTGCTCATAATAGTCCTCCTACCACTGGTGCTTCCATTCCAGTCTACCTGGTGCCAGCACAGCCGTCTGTCTGTTCCAGATGTTCCCTCAATACGGCTCCCTCACCCAGGCCTCAGCAGAGCCACAGAGGGCTGTGGCCCAAAGTGTATCTGGAAGCCCTAGAATGGCCAAGAGTGGCAATTTCTATGTGGTTCAGCCAGTAAAGGTACACTCACAGAATATATATATATATATATTCCAGACAGCCAGAAACCTAGAGAGCAGGGGGAGACAGAGAGAAAGAGCGACAAAGAGACACCTGCAACATTGCTTCACCACTTGCAAAGCTTTCCCCTGCAGGTGAGGGCCAGGGGTTCAAACCCTAGTCCTTGTACATTGTTAACATGTGCGCTCAAACAGGTGAGCCACCCTGCCCACCCCCACCCCCACCCCCACGCCCCGGTAATATTTAAACAGCACAAACCTGATGCTCAGGTGGCATTAACGTGGAATCTTTGAACACTTCCTGGGAGGCAGTGCACACTTCACAAGACAAGGACCCAGATGAGGACCCCTGGACACACGGGGACATCATGCATAACAGGTTTTGTGGTATCACTCCTTTTCTCTGTGTCTCTTTATTTCTCTCTCTTTTTAAATAGATTTTCATTTATTTATTTTTTATTTTTTATTTCTAAAAAGGAAACATTGACAAAACCACAGGATAAGCATCCATTGATTCCAACCTAATCAATGCAACGAGTATCATCTCGGCATGCTTCACCCCAGACTGTGTCCAGAAACGTCAGGCATGGAATGCCAACCCTTCACCCTCATTACTCGGGTGAGACCTTTCCTTTCATGGTAGTCTCTAATTCCATTCCAGAAGGTTCACATCCTAACAAAGTCCCAAAACCTAGGTATTGGGCAGGTCCCGTGAGATAGAGCGTATGTTCACATGTATCCAGAAATTAGGGCAAAATATATCCCTGAAAGCAAAAGTGCACAATAGTCTGCAGTGAGTCGGTATCAAGTTCATTCATTTATTTATTTTGGACAGAAACAGAGAAATTGAGGGGAAAGGAGGTGCTAGAGAGGGAGAGAGACAGAAACATCTGCAGCCCTGTTTCTTTGCTCATGAAGCTTTCCCCCCTGCAGGTAGGGACCAGGGGCTTGAACCCAGGTCCTTGCAGACTTATGCATGCGTGCGCTCAACCAGGCATGCCACTGCTTGGTTCCCTTTCTTTCCTGTAATTGCCATCAAGGTTACCACTGGGCTCAGTGCCTGCATGATGAATCTACTCCCAGTGGCAAATTTTCCTTTTTTTTTTTTTTTTCCTTTTCATTCTTCTGATAGGACAGAGAGAAATGGAGGAGGGGATAAAGAGGGAGAGAAGAAACACCTGTAGTATTTCTACATGTCGTGAAGCTCTCTCTCTGCAGGTGGGGACTGAGGCTTGAACCTCTGTCCACGTGTATACTCCACAGGTTTTGCCGTCACCCATCGCCCTCTCTTCTTTTCTATATGAAATTCAGAAGAGGAAAGAAAGAGTCCACTGAAAGCAGTAGCACTGTGTGAATGGGACAAAGCCCCTGCACATCAAGAACAAACAAAGCTTCTCGGAGGAAGGAGCTCGCTAGTAACCTACAGCGGGGAGGGGGGAGTAGTCCGGATCTGTGTCTCTGCTCTTCTGGTGAGCTGGGCTGCTCCAGGGTGAGGTGACTGTTCCCTGAAGCTTGACCGAGAAATAACCATGAGCCCTCTGTATGCGAGAAACAGCCACTAAAAGTCTGTTCTGACCTCATCGAAAAGATCTGGTCTAGATGAAAGCTATAAAGATGGATACCCTATATACATCAATCCTCCTTATCTCGGAGAGAAGGAAATGCAGTTCTTAGAAGTCATAATCCACGCTGGGAGATAGTATAATGGTTATGAAGAAACCCTCATGCCTGAGGCTCCTAAATTCAATCCCCTGCAGCTACCTTCAGTGAGAGCTGAGTAGTGCTCTGGGAAAAAAAAAGAAAGAAAGAAAAGGAGGCGAAGGAGGAGGGGGGAAAAGGAGAAGGAGGGGGAGAGGAGAAGAAGGAGAAGAAGAAGGAGGAGGAGAGGAGAAAGGAGAAGGGGAGGAGGAAGAGGAGGAGGAGAAGAAGTAGAAGGAGAAGGGGAGGAGGAGAGGAAAAGGAGGAGGAGGTAGAGGAGGAGGAGGAGGAGGAGAAGGAGGAGGAGGAGGAAGTGGAGGAGGAGGAGAAGGAGGAGGAGGAGAAGGAGGAGGAGGAGAAGGAGGAGGAGGAGGAGAAGGAGGAGGAGGAGGAGAAGGAGGAGGAGGAGGAGGAGGAGGAGGTGGAGAAGGAGGAGGAGAAGGAGGAGGAGGAGGAGGGGAGGAGGAGAAGGAGGAGGAGGAAGGGGAGGAGGAGGAGAAGGAGGAGGAGTGAAGGGGAGGAGGAGGAGAAGGAGGAGGAGGAGAAGGAGGAGGAGGAGGAGGAGGAGGAGGAGGAAGGGGAGGAGGAGGAAGACATCATGATCCAAAGGCTCCAGTATGACCCTGTCCTGTTGGGGCCAAGCAGCCTGGTCCTGTGTAGCACTGGCTCTCTACTTTTGGCCTGTTGCCCAGCCATTTGCAAGGCTGATGCACTATTTAAATCACATTTTAGACAATGAATCCTCAGAGCGATATTTGCACCCATACTGTTCTTCAGGCTGCAGCCTAAGACTGAGCTCACAAGTCTTCTATTTTAGATTTTAGAGATGCTAGCTGCCTACCACCACCACCACCCCCAACCCCACCCAACAAAGCTGAAGCAAGTGAGCCTGCTTAGAAGTGAATAATCCACTCTCGGCTTCACTGAGTGCTCAGTGCAAAGGAACAGACAGCCCATGACCTACAGGCACTATGTCTTGCTTTGAGTTTGTCACACTGCCTCTGTTGTAGACCATCTATCTTCCTGACCAGACTATGTCGCTATGACAGGACAGGTAAACAGGAAAGTTCTGGGGTCTGTCCAGCTCAGGAGATTTTAATAAAAAGGAAAACATTAGACACGCTGAAATGGAGAAAATAAGAAACGGAGAAAGAGGAGGTCTGTGTTCTCACAGAGAAATGATGCCAAGCATGCAACAATAACTATTTTCAAATAAATACTTTGTTGCAAAGTAACAAAAAAAAATTAGACTGGACAAAGAGATTCTCATGTTCATCTGGAAAAAGAAAAATGCATAATGAGCAGAACTTCTCATTGACCTATTATAAAACGGTGGCAATTCAAAGAGCTATTTCTTGCTATGGAAGGGTACTTAACTTTCTCCAGCTTGGCCGTGTGG